>NC_091754.1:63087725-63387725 GCF_043380555.1 Nothobranchius furzeri
CTAGCTAAATACGTCATGAGCCACAGGACGGAGTTTACAGACATTCTGAAATAATAGTCAGAGTGTTTGTTTACAACTGATCAACTTTTGGAGTTAGTCTCTTTCTGCCGTGTGAGGCCTGAGCTGGACTACATGTGCAACCTTTGGCTTTAGGAGAACATTAATGATGAAGAAGTCTTCTTAGTGATGTTACATGATCTCTGGGTGTCTCCAGCCCCGAGGCAGCCTCCCTCTACTGCATTTTTCACCCAAACACCTTCCGGACCATTCATTTAAATGTTAGACCTGAGTGCCCCCTGCTGGTTGTCTGCGCACCCTGCACCTTGAAGAGAACACTGCGTTCACCTGACTCAGACAAGCCATTTTCCTCCTCTGGATGTGATCTGTGTAAACAAACAACCCCTTGATAATACCGTGAAGGTCTTGTTAGCGTTGTTGAAGGAGATGTGAAAGTGTTCGGTGAAGGTCCCCGAGCATGAATAATTTAAAAGCCTTGACAACATCTAGTTTATGGGAAAAACAAACTAACTTTCAAAACGGCGTCTACACAGCCACCTGCTCCTGACCTTTCTTCCATTACAAGCACACAAAGTGGTGTTTATTCTCCACCATGCCCTTTTGTTATTGCTTCCTGCCAGAACCTGAGCTTCTCACCCCCATTTGAGTCTGACCTACTTCAGCCCTCCAATCCAGCCCATTTTCATATCCCATTGGGTTTAGAGGCAGACTGCTTCAGCCTCTCCGGTAAATAATCAGATAGCTCTATCTGCTCCTGAACCCCTATGACTATGCAGAAAGTCTAAATACTTAACCCAGATAAACAGTCAGAATAAACACACGAATGAGAGGGAGGAGCCTCGTGTTGATGAGAAAATCAGAAGCACAAAAGTGAAGTCTAGAGCTCGGCTTTCCTTCTGGAGTTGGTTTGGATCTCCTTAGTCTTGTTGCTGACGTGCTTCATTCAGCATTGACACACTCACCCATAACTGGGAGCATTTCTGTTATGGTTTGCTGTAGCTTTGCCTCAAAGGGAGCAGGCAAAGCTCAAACATGCAGACATGTTTTCTATTGAATGTGATTTCATCAAAACTCCATCGCTGTTGGATCTCTATAGCTCAAGTTAGGGCTGGGCCTAAAATCATTACCACGCTGCACTGAGGATTTCACCTCCATAACAATAAATGGACGATAACTACGTGTATGCACAGAAACAAAAGTTGTCCGCTTGATGGGGCTGCCACGTGTATTACGCTGAGTCACGTTGTCATGGCAATACATTTTCTATTCATTCCCCAGCCCTAGCTCAAGTCAGACTTCAAATACCTTTCAAGTTTAAACCCTTTCAGACTGCTGTCACACATTCACATGACAGCACTTTAAGACATCTAGCCCAGGGGTCTTCAACCAAAGGCTTTGGAGCAACAAGTGGCACTTTGGATCTTCCGAACCCCTAGTTTGATCTGTGACGTGGAAATTGTAAGTGGTTCTGGAGGTTAAAGAGGGATCCAGCCTGACACTAGCAAGGAGGATCTGTTAAAGTAGTTAAATTGTGTGGTATCCTTGTGATTTTCTTTATCTTAAATACAAGTAGATGCCTACCACTGGCTGGTAATTTCTCAGCTCTGCCCTTTAGTCCAGAACCATCCACTGCACCAACGACCCAAAGCACAGGGACACACGATGTGATCTGGATGAAAACCTAAGTAGTAAATTGCATAGTGGGATGAAGTTGTACCAGTTTGTATGGTGCATGTGAAACATTATGATTAAAAACAGAAACCAAAATCAGAACTGATGGGGAGGAGCTTGATGATGTAACTCAAGATGAATACATCAGAATGAGGGCAGTGCATGAGTGTATTAAATCCTGGCAGCAAAACTGTGTGTATGTAAAACACATCGAGATGTGACAGCTCAGTAAAGGAGAATAAATAGGGTGTAAAAGGTTAGCGTTAAAATTATGCTATTTCACAACACCATACTAAGTTGTGTAGTGTTATTTTTTACATGAGAACCCTAAAATGTGTTTTAATGGTTAAATAAATGACTGGATGACCTTTGACGGTGCTTCTTTAACTGTCCTTGATCACATGTGCATCATTCACCTTTGACTTAAACTCAACCAAACTTTATCTCTACGTCAAACTATCAGATTATTCTTATTGGTCGGTTTAGAGCACTTGCTTTTGACGCTTGTTTGTGATTGGTCGAACTGGCGCGCTGCTAACTTCAGGGTGAGCAGACCGTCAGCGTGTGTCCCCGGCAGCGGCAGCTAGCAGCATTTAGGCAAACATGGCGAGCTGGTGCGTCCGAGCGGTGAGACAGAGCTACTCTCTTGTAGCTTCACCTGCTTTATTAAGGTGAGCCCGTTTACCCTGGTCGTTTCTGTTGCTACTTTTACCGGAAGAGTCGTTTACAGACTATTAGCCGGTTAGCAGCGTTAGCTCTAGTAGCCTTCTTCAGAATTTCGACCTTTAGAAGAAGTTAAAACGAACTGCGTTGGTGTTTTGGAGGTAGACTCGAGCCGCCTGAAGCGCGTAACCACCGTGTGATCTGTGACAAACTGGTAAATCATTACTGGGAGCTGATGGATGTGGTTTTGTCATGGTGAAGTGCTGTTTAAGCTAAGCTAACGTTCAGGCTGACCTCCAATAGATGTAGATGCAGCTATAACTGTGTAGTTGTGGCTTATTTTGTGTGTGTTGGTAATAAAGCCTCCTTTTACCAATACGTTATTAATGAAGTTGGGCGTCATATCACACTTCAACCCGATTGGCTGGAAACAGATGATGACATAAGTTGACATAGAAAGATGCAGTAGACCCACCGAGTGTGTTTACACCGGAGCTAGGCGTATTTAGGTTCATCATTAGGTTTGTACGATGCTTATACAACCATCTCATGTGTGGAGGTGGAGGTAGGCGACTGTAAGAAGGGCTAAGCTGTCTCTTGTGTCTAGAACATCTCCACGGCTGCTGTGCACAGCCACCCAGCAGAAGAATGGCCACAGGTCAGAGGAGGAGGCCGAGAAGACGGAGCAGAGTGGAGCAGAGAAAGTTCTGATGGAGGAGAAGAGCCAGCTGGAGGAGCAGCTCAAGGAGATGACGGTGAGACCTCATTCAGATCTGGAACTAGAGCTGAACTTCACAGCCCGAGTTTCCAGTGTCAGAAAGGAGCGTCTCCTTTTAGCTTGGCTAGATCCGCTTGGTAACAGAGACTGTAAATCAGAATCAGAAGGTTTCATTTCCATTTGGGTGAGAAATCACAACATTAGGAAATCGCTAGCCTGACCAGCCAGCCCCATGCTTCCCATAAGGAGCTCTATTAAAATAACCCCGCGCCCTTAGAATTCTAATCGAGTCAGTTAGTGCTGAGCAGAAGTCGTCACACACGACGGCGCTCAGTTTCTCATAAACGACGGAGTCTGAAGTGGACTTCGCTGCGTCTCTTTCCTCTGTTCCAAATGACTTGAACACGCCTTTAAAACAAGTAGAAGGTCTAAAAGCCCTTCTTCTAAAGAAAGATGTTTGCGCCATCACCTTTTTTGACCACAGCTAAAAAACTACAGCGTTGTGCGGTACAGTCGGGGTTTCCACCTTTTTTCTGATTGGTTCTTTTTGAGCTGGCTAGTCCCGCCCCTCATGTGCCTGACACTTAACCCCCTTACCTGCTGGTGGTGGTCGGAGGGACCGGTGGCGCCTGTGCTCGGCAGCCTCACCTCTGTCAGTGCGCCCCAGGGCAGCTGTGGCTACATCGTAGCTCATCCCAACCAGGGTGTGAATGTGTGATTGTGTTGTAAAGCGCCTTGGGGGGTTCCAGGGCTCTAGAAGGCGCTGTGTCAAATACAGGCCATTAATCATTTTACGTCACTGAGTCAGTGGAGGTGAGCGTCGTGTGTGGACGTTCCGGAGGAGAAGTGCTGATGGAAGGGTTCAGGAGTCTGTCAGGACTTCCTGTTAAGTTTAGGAATTAAAAATACAGGAGAGCTGCTGTAGCCAGCGTCTCACAGTCTCCAATGGGGGGGGGGGGGGGGGGTCTCCGTGAATGAACTTACTACTGGAACATTTTAGGAGTAAAATAGTTTACAGGTTTTAAAATGGTTTCCAGTCCAAAACAGGAGAATTGGCAGGTGTGGTCCTGGTTCTGTGGAGGAACTGTCAGTGAAGGCTTTCACTTCACAACTCCACCTCCTGGTTTCGGCTCCACTGAGTGTGACTTCTTCTCTTCTACGCGTCGCTTTGGAGCCATGAAGCGTTCACACTGGAGAGAGCTGGATGTCACATGTCAGTCAGAATATGAGCAACCACACAGAAAAAAATCAGAATTGAGCATCAAAGCCCGCAGTGTGAACATAGCCAAAGAGACGTGTCCAGTCATGGGTTAGTTGTTCTCCATGCCTCGATGTCCTGGAGGTGTGCAGGTCCTGTATGGAGGGGAGTTTGCAGCCAGTGACCTTCTCAGCAGAGCGTGCAACCCGCTGCAGCCTCTTCTTGTCCCTGGTGGTAGCTCCAGCGTAGCACACAGCGAGTGAGGAGGTGAGGATGGACTCGATGACTGTGGTGTAGAACTGCCTCATCAACTGTGCTGGCAGGTTGAATTTCTTCAGCTGCCTCAGGAAGTTCATCCTCTGCTGGACCTTTTTATGATGGAGGTGATGTTGGGCTCCCACTTGAGGTCCTGGGTGATGGCGGTGCCCAGGAAGTGACATGAGTCCGCCATCGGGATGTCAGGCAGGGTTATGGGACGGGGGGGTCTGTGTGCTTCTGTATCTGGACCTTATGCTGATACCGGTACCGTCTCACCCCCCTGGGTTTTTATTTCAGGTAAAAATAAATCAAGCATTATAAAAAAAATGCAACAAAACTATCATGACTGCTGTCTTTGGTTGCTAATAGGCAGGGATGTGTATTTTTGAAATTCTGGCGATACGATACGTATCACGATACAGGGGAGGCGATACGATGTATTGCGATACATTCAGTCAGACGTTACAAGCAATTTTTTTACTGAATTTATTGTAAGAATGTTCAATAAACAGTCCAAACTGATACGTAACATGTTTAACATGAGGTATCTGAACCATGATGGAGGGTTTTACATTTCAATGGTGGAAACAAAACCCGTTGCACACCGCTGCCACCTAGCGGGTGGCCATTGAATTGCACAGAACGAAAAGAAAATGCACAAATGTTTGCATGTAAATTCTTTCAACAATTCGATACACGGCTTTTGAATACCGATATAATATTGCTGAAAAAATATCACGATATATCGCCATATTGATATTTTCTTACATCCCTACTAATATGGGTGGGAATCTTTAGGCTCCACATGAAGCAGTTATGATTCAGAGATGTGATTATAAAACTAAGTATCTGTTAACAGTACTGATATCTGCCAGAGTATAAACGGGTATAATGGAAAGTTCAGCACCAGAGAAAGTCAAGTTATTGAAAACAGAATATCACTTATCGTATGAAAGCAAGACTTTCACTCGTTTTCATTTTATTTGATGATTTCATTCATTCCAGGTTGGTTCTAGATCTAATAACAGCTGGTTTCTGCAGACAGACAGAACCGCGTTGTTGTTGTTGTAATAATCCCATACAGGATTAAAATCTGATTAGAAAGATTTATTTTCAGAATCGATAAGATTTTATTTCTGTCACCTGATCATCTTAGTAGGGGTAGATATGGACTCTGTGTAAAATACAGGTCCTTCTCAAGAAAGTAGCATATTGTGATAAAGTTCATTATTGTCTGTAATGTACTGATAAACATTAGACTTTCATATATATTAGATTCATTACACACAACTGAAGTAGTTCAAGCCTTTTATTGTTTCTAATATTGATGATTTTGGCGTACAGCTCATGAAAACCCAAAACTCCTATCTCAAAAATTAGCATATCATGAAAAGGTTCTCTAAACGAGCTATTAACCTAATCATCTGAATCAACTAATTAACTCTAAACACCTGCAAAAGATTCCTGAGGCTTTTAAAAACTCCCAGCCTGGTTCAGTACTCAAAACCACAATCATGGGTAAGACTGCCGACCTGACTGCTGTCCAGAAGGCCATCATTGACACCCTCAAGCAAGAGGGTAAGACACAGAATGACATTTCTGAACAAATGGGCTGTTCCCAGAGTGCTGTATCAAGGCACCTCAATGGGAAGGAAAAAGTGTGGCAGAAAACGCTGCACAACCAGAAGAGGTGACCGGTTCCTGAGGAAGATTGTGGAGAAGGACCGATTCCAGACTT
Source organism: Nothobranchius furzeri (assembly GCF_043380555.1). NCBI lineage: Eukaryota > Metazoa > Chordata > Actinopteri > Cyprinodontiformes > Nothobranchiidae > Nothobranchius > Nothobranchius furzeri. Next base: position 63,093,990 of record NC_091754.1, read on the forward strand.
TGGAGGACCTGCGGAAGCAGTGGACTGAGTCTGGAGTAGAAACATCCAGAGCCACCGTGTACAGGCGTGTGCAGGAAATGGACTGCAGGTGCCGCATTCCCCAGGTCAAGCCACTTTTGAACCAGAAACAGCGGCAGAAGCGCCTGACCTGGGCTACAGAGACGCAGCACTGGACTGGTGCTCAGTGGTCACAAGGACTTTTTTCAGATGAAAGCAAATTTTGCACGTCATTTGGAAATCAATTCAATTCCATTCAATTCAAGTTTATTTATAAAGCGCCAAATCACGACAAGAGTCGTCTCAAGGCACTTCACATAATAAACATTCCAATTCAGGTCAGTTCATTAAGCCAATCAGAAATAATGTTTCCTATATAAGGAGCCCAGCAAATTGCATCAAGTCAAGGTGCCAGAGTCTGGAGGAAGACCGGGCAGAGGGAAATGCCAACATGCCTGAAGTCCAGTGTCAAATACCCACAGTCAGTGATGGTCTGGGGCGCCATGCCAGCTGCTGGTGTTGGTCCACTGTGTTTTATCAAGGGCAGGGTCAATGCAGCTAGCTATCAGGAGATGTTGGAGCACTTCATGCTTCCATCTGCTGAAAAGCTTTATGGAGATGAAGATTTCATTTTTCAGCACGACCTGGCACCTGCTCACAGTGCCAACACCACTGCTAAATGGTTTACTGACCATGGTATTACTGTGCTCAACTGGCCTGCCAACTCTCCTGACCTGAACCCCGTAGAGAACCTGTGGGATATTGTGAAGAGAAAGTTGAGAGACGCCAGACCCAACACTGTGGATGAGCTTAAGGCCGCTATCGAAGCATCCTGGGCCTCCATAACACCTCAGCAGTGCCACAGGCTGATTGCCTCCATGCCACGCCGCACTGAAGCAGTCATTTCTGCTGAAGGATCCCCGACCAAGTATTGAGTGCATAACTGAACACAATTACTTGAAGGTTGACTTTTGTGTTAAAAACACTTTTCTTTTATTGGTCGGATGAAATATGCTAATTTTTTAAAATAGGAATTTTGGGTTTTCATGAGCTGTACGCCAAATCATCAATATTAGAAACAATAAAAGGCTTGAACTACTTCAGTTGTGTGTAATGAATCTAATATATATGAAAGTCTAATGTTTATCAGTACATTACAGAAAATAGTGAACTTTATCACAATATGCTAATTTCTTGAAGGACCTGTAGACACAACTGCTTTTTAGTCTGTTAGTTTAATCATGATGATTATTATTATTATTTTCCAGGATAAGTACAAGAGGGCTTTAGCAGACACAGAGAACCTGAGAATGAGGAGTCAAAGGATGGTGGAGGACGCTAAATTATACGGTAAAAACCTTTTTCTGGGTATTTTTATTTGATTCCCACAGAGTTCTACTTCAGAAATGCATCAAACGTGATGCAGTTACACACAGAAGCCACTAGATGTCAGAAAGAGCAACTTAAACTAATATAATTAAATAGTGTTATAGTGGTGGACTTTAAACTTGTATTTTCAGTGTTTGGATAAAAAAATACTTTTATTTTATTTTATTTATATATTTTATTTATATATTTATTCTGCTTCTTGTTTAACTGTGAGTTGAAAACATTTTCTTCTGATGGAAGTGAACTCAAAACAGAAAAAAGTCATGATTTATGTGTCTTGCATTCAACATTTTACTGTTAGAAATAAGGTTTAATCATGAGTAGAGATCAGGTCAGCTGACAGTTGAAGCTCTGACTCTCTTTAGGCATCCAGAGCTTCTGTAAGGACCTCCTAGAGGTGGCTGATATCTTGGAGAAGGCCATGGAGAGCGTACCTAAGGAGGAAGTGTCGAGTAAGAACCCCCACCTGAAGAACCTGTTTGATGGCCTGGTGATGACCGATGTCCAGGTCCAGAAGGTGTTTGCCAAGCACGGCCTGGTCAAGCTCAACCCCGAGGGCCAGAAGTTTGACCCCTACGAGCACGAAGCCCTTTTCCACGCCCCCATAGAAGGCAAAGAGCCTGGCACTGTTGCCGTGGTCACCAAAGTGGGGTACAAGCTTCACGGGCGCACCCTCAGGCCGGCGTTGGTGGGTGTGGCCAAAGCCCCTTAGAAGTGAAGAAGTCGCTGTGTCACAGAGTGGGACTGGCTTTGTTGCATGAGTGATGGATGACCTCCAGGCTCGGCAGACTTTTCCCACAACCCTGTTTTCACCCCCCCAGCAGGTGCTACGAGGACAGGCGCCCAGCTGGACCTCCTGTTCAGACCACATCCATCAGTTTAAACAGCGGCCTGGCTCTGGGCAGAAGACTTCCTGTCTGACATCAGCCTGGTGACTTCTTTCTGATACGATCAGATTCTTTAATAAGTCGGAGGATCGTCTCAGAAACAGATGGAGGTCATTAACCTCAAGAAGGAACAGCAGGTCCCCAAGTACAGCTGCTGGACTCATTCCAAAACCTTCTTTTAATTATTTACAAGTTTATTTGTTTTACCTGTGTTCTGTAGTACAACGAAAACAGCACTGGAGATGTTTTATACTGAAGTCAGCTTCCTGCTTCGGTTTTAGGAAAGAAGGATCTATTGTAGTCACACAGCCACAGATCCGACCCCTGAGACGGTTGGGCTCTGCACTGGAAGAGCGATGGTGCACCTGGTGGTCTGTGGTCCATTGTAGGAAATGTCACTATGAGAATAAACAAACGTGTTGGGAATCTTTGTCACATTACTCAGATTTTTTTAAAACTAGGTAATAATTGGTACGGTAAACGGTAAACAAGCTCGGTGAACCCCCGACTAGGGAAGGTGGCTCCAACAGGTCCCAGGAACATCGTCGGATCTCTGAGAGGAACCCTCAGCTCCCGGGCCCCTGCAGAGGAAAAACCTTTGATGACCACTGTTAGGAGTACGGTATTATGGCGGATCTGTGAACAAGCTAGGTTTGAACCCAAATAGCAGAGGTCACTGCTTTGCAAGTCTCAAGTTAGTCACAAGACTTTCCAGTCAAGTCCAAGTCAAAGACAGCCGAGTCCAAAGTCAATGATGTGGAAGTCCCAACTCCAAGTCCTTAACTTTGAATTTTCAAGTCATCTGTCCAACTTCAATTTAATGACGATGATGATAAATAAATTCCAGAATAAAAGCTTTGTTTATTTGCTCAAACAAGCAGAAACTGGTTCTAAACAAAGAGCTGCTGCATTCAGCAGTAATTCAAACCTACAACGAAGAATGAGTCACGAGTTTTGTCCATGTCGGGCCACTTTTGTGCTAAAATATCAAATATGCTCAAGTCATCAAGTCAACAGATGCAAGTCGATTTCAAGTCGCAAATCACTGGCGTTCAAATCCGAGTCAAGTCGTAAGTCTTTATGGATTTTATCAAGTCAAGTAGGAAGTCATTAAAATAATGACTCAAGTCCAAGTCATGTGACTCGAGTCCACACCTCTGACAGAACCCTCCCCCGGCTATCTTTCCTGAGACGTGTCTGCCGGAATTGGAAACCCACATTTCCAGAGGAAACGAGATATCGCTAAACACCAGTTGTCTTTATCTAGGTCCAAACGTCTATGGTCCGTGATTTCAAACGGTGTTTTTCTTGTTGGGACTCTGGTAGTTTGTCCTAAAGAATTAGTGGTAGCAGCCGGCTGTTTCCCCTCTGATCTATTGAGTGGAGAACCTCTCACCAGTGGAGTTCTGATGCTAATTACGCGAGTGTGTGATGAGTGGGCATCGTTTGATTTTGAACGATTCCGATTCCTCGTTTCGATTCTGGTTCCTATCGATTCCCGATTCCGATTCTTTGAAGACATGACATGTTTACATGAGCCAGCTAACCACAGGTCCTACTTGATGAAATAATCTTAACTTCAACATGAATTTTAATTCTATGAACAACAGCATCACCTTCATTTGGACAAAAACATGTTTTGGAGACAAAAAGAAGACGACTTGCAGCACAACCAGTGTGTTTGTTTCTGACCACGACCAAAGTGTGGAAGCAGCCTCTGGGATGAGAGGCTAAATGTCTCCAACATATCCAGAAACGTGCAGCTGTTTCCAGCTAAAACTCTCAGGATGATCATGTCCAGGATGACTGAGAACTACACCTCCATGCTGCAGCAGCTTCAGTCACAACAGGAAGTTAGATGTAGCTGCTGTCAGTAACAAACAGATTTAAACATTAAAACTCAACAGAAATAATTCAGAAAGGAAATTAAAATGTTATTATTTATTATTATTATTGTGGCAGAAGCTGGTGTGGTCCACCACAGAGAAGCTGCTCTAGCATGATGACTTTAATTATTCTACAGGTTATTGTTCAGCCTTCTGCCGCTCACGTGTCTGACTGCTGACGCTCACACACACACACACACACACACACACACACACGAGTGTTGGTGAGCGGCTGCGTCTGACTGCTGACGCTCCGTGTGTGTTGTTATTTCTGCAGTGAGACAAACTCACCTCACACCGTCCAGAGTTTGTTCTTTAAAGCTTCTATTAAATCCACCGTGTTGACGTATTTAACACGTTTCCTCTACGCTGCAGGAGTTAATGTTTACATTACGGAGTAAAAGTTAGTGATGTGACGTTCACGAACGAATCGAATCTTTTGAACGGGTTTTCAAAGTGAATGATGAGAGCCAAGTCCCAGCAGAGAGCCGGGGCTCGTGCTGCACACACACAGCTGGTGTGTGTGATCAGCTCTGAAAAGTGTTGATCACAATTTGCAGATCATGTTTATTTTTCACGGAGGTCAGCCGCGGATTCCTCTTCCGGTCAGCATTCTAGGAATCACAACTAGGAATCGAGAAAAAAAAACTTTTGAACGATTCTGGGAAAAACTACCAGTTGGAGCCGGTTCCAATCGATGCCCAACCCTAGAACCCAGGGAAGTGCAGCGATACGACAACCAAATGGTCCAATAGTTGCTTTCGTTACATGTTACTGGTTGAGGTTTTTAGACAAATGCGACAGAACTTCTTTATTAATTTTTTGTGCGTATTTTTTTATATCTCCATAATTACTGTGTTAGAAAGTTGAGACGTGAAAAAAATCAAGCTTTCCAAATTAGCCCACGTGGCTCCGATGACTCATCCTAAACGTAACTGATGAATGGAGATCGCCATGGTGTTGAAACTGTGAGACAACATGGAAACTACTGGAGAAGGGGGTTCGTGTACTTGGCAGGTGCTTTTATCCAAAGCATTTTACTAATGAGAATGTACCGGAACACTTAATGTTGAGGCTAAAAATAAACTTCTCCGAGCGTACGGCCCCGGGTGGTGGAATGTTGTCTCTCCAGCAAACTGTTGCTGTGTTTATAATATTTTCATGCTCATATTATACTAATATGCATATTTTGGGCCTTTTTAAGCAGTACAACTACCAATAAGAAACTATAAAATAAATTTAGCATTTTGAGAATTAAAATAAATAATTTTACGACCCGTGAGGATTTTTAACTGGAGGATTCTGGCTCTCATCTGGACTTGACTTGGGCTGGAAGGGCTGACCGTGTAAACCTAAAAGAAGAGTTTCTCATCGGTTTTGCTTTAATCCTGATACGACATTGATGTTCATCCCCCTGACGTGGCAGCAACGCTCACCAGTCACCTGGAGTGTGGGGTTATGGTTCTAATCAAAGCTTACTGGTTCCGGTACCAAACGCATCCTGTTACGTGACTGATGTGGACAAATACTGCAGAAATCTGTTGTTTTTTCAGTCAGCTGAACTGGTTTTGTTTGCATTTGTCTAAATCCTGATTGTATTTGCTACGGTTACCATTCATAACTGCTTTAAAACAAAAAGACTGAAGGTTTAGTAGCTTCTGATATATTTGTAGAAAGCAGATATTTTCATGGGTTGTACGTTATCTGGATACTTGTGAAACGTTCTCTATGTATCCCACTCTCATAACTGTTTTTCCGCAGGCACGGCGTTCGATTTAGTTGACTTGAGAAAAGTTATTTGTAGTTTATTTTTTATTTGTTGCTATTGTTTTGTAGTTTTTCTGTGATTTTGAGCAGATTTATTAATCCGACTGAGAGGAAACGCTGTCTGCTCGGACCTCATCAACATGCAGCTCTCGTGGCTGGACTCACAAACCGCCTCTCTGTGACGGGAGGCAGAATCCGCTGAAAGAACAGAGCTGCCTCCTGAAGAGGCAACACGAGTGTGTGTATAGGATACACACTTTAATACACTTCACTCTCTAAAGAACACTAGTGCCATATTAAAGACAGGAAGGAGGTGGTGTAGTTTAAATGGCTCGACAAAAACTCAAAATACTATTAAATACTATAATAATACTAATACCATGCTTCTTTTAGCTTTAGATGTTGCTTTAAAGAAGCTTCAGATCATTCCAATGCCCAAGAGACCCACAGTCAACTCGACTATCGACCTGTCGCACTCGCACCAGTAATAATGTAGTGATAGAGAGACTGGTCAAAGATAACCTCCAGTACACCAAGGAGCCTTCACCCACTGCCCTCCACTCCACTCTGGATGCTCTTTGTGGCCTTTAGGTCGGCCTTCACAAAAATCCTCCAAACTCTGATCACCAACCAGGACCCTCTTGGACTGAACTTCCCCTGCAAAACTGAATATTGGACTTTGTGACAGACCTCAGTTAGTGTGGGTGGTCGTTAAGGACGGGGTGAATGCTGAAACCTTGTGACTTGTGCAAAGTTTTTAAACAGCTACAGTAAAAAGTATGCGGACAACACAACAGCGGCCTCCTCGAGGACGGTTGTGGCAAGACCTACAGTGGTAGTGCATCTTTTTGCAAAAGGGTGCAGCAACATGAACCTCATTCTGAACGGGGAAAATTTTAAGCACTGATCTTTGAATTCAGGAAAAGAAACACCCTCGTCTAGATTTATCTGTCCTCATAACGTGTACCTAGTGCACAGAAGTCTCTGTGATATAGAACTAACTTCACATCCTTTAGAATAAGAAAATAAAATGTAGGGATGTCCCGTTCTGATATCAGATATCAGCCCAAAAACACTGAATCAGAATATATCGGACTGCATCAAAAAATCTCCGAGATAAGCAGTACGTTCCGCTTTAAATTCCATTCCACCATTTCTAGCAGCTCCCAGATCCAGCAAAGTCCATGTGATCAGAACATTTAAATTCAGAATAGATTTTAAGATCCTTCTTCTCACATACAAAGCTCTTAATAATCAAGCTCCATCCAAAGGTCTCTTGGGCATCAATGATCTGATTGTTCCATACGTTCCTAACTGAGCACTTCGCTCTCAGACTGCAGGTTTACTGGTGGTTCCCAGAATATCTAAAATTAGGATGGGAGGCAGATCTTTTAGTTATCAGGCTCCTCTCCTGTGGAACCAGCTCCCAGCTTTAGTCCGTGAGGCAGACACTTTGTCTACATTTAAGAATAGGCTTAAAACATTTTTATTTGATAGGGCCTATAGTTAAAATCTGATGTTAGCCTAAATCTGGACAAGTGGGGGAGTAGAGGGAGGTGGAGTGTACAGTCGGTAAAGACGGCTCTCCCTTGCCCTGCCTCCAACATGCCTCCATCTAAAAGGCTAGGTTATCCAGAGTTATCTCTGTTTATTATGTTTATGTATTTAGCAGACGCATCCCAAGCGACTTACAATTTATAACCTATAGGGCGTGTTGTGATCTGTGGGGGAAACCGGAGTACCCAGAGGAAACCCACGCATGCATGGGGAGAACACGCAACTCCACGCAGAAAAGCCGCAGCTGAGTTTCGAACCTGCAACCTTCGTGCTGCGAGGCAACAGTGCTAACCACTGTGCCACCATGCAGCTCTGTAGTTATGTTGCTATAGGCTTAGACTGCTGGAGGATACACTGACCACTTTTCACACTCTACTACTTTCTTCTACAATCTGCTCTTTAACTGTATTATTTCCTGCTATTTCAGCTGTTAACTTTATTTTCTCTGTAAGTGTTTTTCTCCCCAGAAGAAGCTACAACGATGTTCTGCTGAGCTGTGGTGGCCTCATGGAGGGGGCCATCGACTAGCACACTGCTGCTAACCACTAATACATTCTCCTTCTCCTGATAATAACTTTTTGCTTTCCTTGACGTTGGATGTGCTACTACTAGTTTACCCGTTTAATTATAGATCCACTAGGATAAATACAATAAAGGTTATCTTTCACCAAATAGAATATTTACTAAGACATCACAATGTAACCACAGAAACACTGTGTGTGTGTGTGTGTGTGTGTGTGTGTGTGTGTGTGTGTGTGTGTGTGTGTGTGTGTGTGTGTGTGTGCGTGTGTGTGCGTGCGTGTGTGTGCGTGTGTGTGTGTGTGTGTGTCTGCTCTGTCTTCTCCATCCCCAGTGAGTCGTGGAGGATGGCTGCTTATACTGAGCCAGGATCATCTGGAGGTTTCTTCCTGTTAAAAGGGAGTTTTCCTCTCCACTGTCGCTGCATGCTTGCTTAGTATGAGGATTGCTGTAAAGTCACTGACACTAGTCAGTGACTCGATGCAACCTGCTGGGTTCCTTATATAGGAAACATTATTTCTGATTGGCTTAATGAACTGACCTGTATTGGAATGTTTATTATGTGAAGTGCCTTGAGACGACTCTAGTCGTGATTTGGCGCTTTATAAATAAACTTGAATTGAATTGAACAGTGTGTGCTAGCAAAGTAGCAAGGAACAATGTCGGCCATGGCTGTATTACTGGTTAAAGTCTGAAAAAGACAGTTTGGCTCAGTGCAGCACTTGTCATGCACCAGTTTCCCGTAGTGGAACAGAACTGGGGAAGATCAATACGTCCAAACTCATCGTGCATTTAAAGCAGGATCACAAAACGTTACGTGACGATTATCGCAGTGTGTGAAACTGAAACTTTACACTCAACTTGTAGCGGTTGGTCAGTGAACAATATTGTTTTTTCCTCATGCCCCTAAGCTCAGCTGTTCACAATTATGCAACCAAAATAAAAAATTGGTCAGTTTTTTATACTTACTGTTGCTGGCTTTTGTTTTCTGTTTGAGTAAAATTACTTGATCGAGCCTTTCATACATTCCACACTATGCAAAAGGTAAAAGTATGTATGGTATGTGCTGACATCGTATCGGAATGATATCGGCATTGGTCAGTACTGAGGGCTGAAATATCGGTATCTTATCGGGATGTCCCTAATAAAATGTACAGGACCTTTCTGTTTTCTTATCCAAAACACCTGAATCCATTTGACAGCAGTGTGTTCACCATTTTTATTAATAGTGCAAAATTATATATATGCACTTTCCAGTGGCGGCTGGTGAAAAATATTCTTGGTGGGGCTGTGCTATTTTTTTTTAAACAAACTTGTGCTTTCTGAGCTTTGTGCACAACTTCACTATTTCCTGAATTAAGCACAGCTCTTTTATTTCCTGTCTTACATCATTGGACAAACTGATTAATCCAGGTGTGTCTGACTATTGGCAAACTGCCTTGCGGACCAAGGTTGAAAAATACTGCATTAAATTGCACATAAAATAACACGACCATAAATGGTAAATAGGCAATGCAAGAGGCAAGTAACAAAAACATTTTGTTTAATTTCAACATTTGAGTGAACACGAAAAATTATGAGCAGGTCACTGTTACAGTAATGGTAGTAAACACTACTTAGACAAAATGCCAGAAATTTACACTGTTAGGACTTATGGAAAGTGGAAACACTTTCATAGGAAATAATGTCATCAGTATCCTCTTACAAATGTCATATTTCCCACTTTTTGGGACAAATCAGAAATGTTTTATTGTCCCAAAAGCTGGGAAATTTGTTTGCTGCAGCAGAAGTGTAACAAGTAAAATGGAATCAGATTGATGTATGTACAAATTTACTTGAAATACACATTTACATGATTAAATATGTATAATAGGTATGTGTGTTGAAATTAGTTTTTACAGTTATTGCACATTAAACATGTTATTAAACAAATGTCCCGGTTTGTGGGACAACCAAGGATTTCTGATTCTGATTGTCTTGTTTACAGAAATGTAATGTACAGCTTACCTCTGCACCCAGCTGCTGTTCTCCCTGTCCAAACGTCCTCCGTTTCTTTGTTGGCTGCTGCACTGATGCGCTGCATTCCTCAGTCAGAGAAGGAATGGAGTCCCCAATGAGACACAAGTTCCACATCCACCTTCTGTGGATCCCAGCCGTTACGAATAACAAACACGGAAAGCAAAATAACGCATTAGCGTGATTGCATCCAGCTAGCCACTGCTTCCTGGTGTACCAATTTTGGGAGAAGCGTCGTGTGTACAGTTTACCCTTCTCCTTCTCCTGCTGGCTTCTCTTTACGTCGGGCTGATCTGGTCCAAGCTCTTTGACATTAAGTTTTTCCACCATAGTTCTCCTCTCGAACGGATGCTGGAGAAGAGACCGAACTGAATTCAGTGGCTGCTGAGATCCGGTATCCTGGTTGTAGGCTCACTGGCGTCCATGTCTGCGTCTGTGTCACGACCGTCACGAGTCACGACCAAAAACGTGCTGGAGTCGAGACTCTCCGAGTTCTACCGAACACCAACGAAAGCCTTGGCGGTAGCTCTATCGCCCATCAAGCTTCTGAAACGTTCTGAAACAACGTCGACGCTGATTGGATACATTCCCATTCCTACCCTTTGATATTCTTGTCAGCAATTGGACAACTGGTCCCGTCTAGTTTGTTTGGGCGATTGAAAAACAGCACACAGCCTCCACCGCTCGGCAGAGACCAACATAGATATATATATATGATTTATTTTTGTTACAAAACACACAATTAACTTAGAATATGTGATTATTGTTAATTTTATTTATTTATTTATTTAAATAAAAATTAAAAACAGTGGGGAAACTGGGAGGGCGGCGCCCTATCGCCCTCTACTGGCCAGCCGCCACTGGCACTTTCCTTTGTACATTAATGTCGGTAGTTTTTAATCTGTAACTTTTGTGATGTTTTAACTTGAGCCCTGTGCTCTCAGTGTTGTTGAGAAATGCATCTGCACTGACTGAATGACACAAGTCTTCTGAATCTGAAGAAAATGTTGACACCAACTAAAATTAACTAGAGTGATCCCTCACAATGAAGAGAACTGCTGTAAAAGCAGAGAAGCCCATGGGCACATTAGAGCTGCAGTCAACATTAAAACGTGTATATGAAGCGGCTCCGCCGCACACGACTCACAACCAGCCTCCTTGTTGAGATTTAAAGTCTTTATTACAAAAACTATAAAACTTTTTATGAAACAAAATACTGTACACATCCCACGTCTCTAATTACACCCTTTTACCCAATGTACACATTTCTATTTACATCTGGTGCATTGATGAAGCCCATTTCCCATCTTCTGCTTTGTTTGGTGAGACGTTACTTCAGAACAATCCAGGAGAGTTGGTTGAGTCAGCAGAAGAGAACCACAGTGTGCCGCTGGAGAAAAATAAAACTTAAACCAACTTCCTTTGGAACAAGAAAAGGCTCCATGAAATAAATATACAGGATCTTTCTGTTTTCCAAGTTCAATACCACATTAAATATGCCAGTCTATGAAAACATGGGAATACCGTAAAAACTGGATGCAACCACCTGATAAAACTTCCTAAAGTCACCTTCTACTTTTTAGTTACGGCATGCAACCACCTCCGCACGCTAGCACGTCTTCATGGCTAGAGTCCTTCAGCTCACGCTCACACTACAGCTTCTGTTCTTTTACCACCCTGATGCAAGGCAATGACTATTTTCATCAAAAATAATGGCAAACACAAACGTTAACATTCAGCCTTCTAGCAATGGTAAATGCACCTTTAGCTCAGGGGTGGGGAACCCTGGTCCATCGAGGGCCGCTATCCAGCATATTTTAGTTTCAACCCTGCTTCAACACACCTGGTTTCAATCAGCGGGAGATTAACAGGCTTCTGCAGAGCCTGATGAGCTGCTGGACAGGTGAATCAACCGCTGAATCAGAAGTGTTGGAGCAGACATGCAGGATCCCGGCCCTCGAGGACCAGGGTTCCCCACGCCTGCTTTAGCTGAATAACGGACTCTGGGGGCTGGTGACCACTAGGAAACCCTGAGCTGGGTCTGAGCAAACACACATTCAGTTATTCAGCCTGCTTTGTACCACGCCACTGGTTAAAGCGGAGTTACTAAAACTAACTAGGAGCATTCAGGACGCTCTGATCCGTTTAGATTCAAATTCAAACCATTTGAATCCTTTCAGACAATCTTGGTCCAAGCCAATCACATCTGTGAGTAATGTTGCTGGGTTCAGTTCAGGTTTTAACCCAAGTTTTTCATCAATAGCTATTGAAAGATATATTTTTTATTTTATTTGATTAAACAAATTGTATTTCCGACTGGACTTCCAAAGTTACAGCAGGTCGGTTCAGGTCTGGTGTTCAAGTCTCAAACAGGTCACAGAAGTTTATGCAAACACCCGTTCATAAGCATGTGTTCGTTTAGCGCTTCTATAATTACTATTAATTAAATGGCTGTTTGCATGGGAAATGTGCAACCAAGCTAGCTATATTCAGTCAGAGTAACCATGTCATATAAATAATGTTTGCATAAACGGCTGTGAAGTGTTGAGATTCGTTGGTGCATCTTCGTCAGAACTCATCTGTATTTCTCCAAACGGAGGTTGTTGAGCTAAACTAAAACACTAGAAAGAACGTGAGACTGCAGAAACGTGTTATGTTGGCTGCCACCAATACTGAAAGGTTGGAAGGATTTTACTCTGAACACTAGATAAGTACATTTAAAGTCTGATGGCACGCCCGATAGACACTTTTTAAATCTATTCATAAAAATAACTTCACACTATTTTGACAAAAATGCTGAAATAGTTAAAGGACTATTCAACCCTGGTGCTCAAAAGCCACTAACCAGTATGTTTTAGTTGTTTCCCTGCTCCGAATCACCTGGTCAGCAGGCCATAAAGCTCTGCAGACACCGATCGGTGATGAGGCAGAGGTTTGTCTCACACCTGTTCTATTGCACCTGGTCCCAAAAGGAGCTTTTACACATTCAGCATGAATAAATGTCTGTCTCCAGTATTTAGAGGCTTCAGTGATCCAACACACCAGCTTTAATCAGGTGGAGATGAACAGGCTCCTGAATCAGGTGTGGAGGTGCAGAGAAACAGCTGACCTATGGTAGACGGGGCTTAGGTGTTTGTGGACAGGAGAACATCTAAAGTAGAGCTGCTGGGGGCTTGTTCCATACTTACTGGGACCGTCCGTTTGGTCATCTAGAGCTAATGTGGGCAGAATGTAAAAATGATAGGAGTAGCATTTGGGGACTTTGCGTGAAAATAAATGTGTTTTTTCCAAAAGGACACCTTTTATTTACAAATGTACATATTCACAAGCCTGAAAAGAAAAGTCAAGTGTTCTGTTTGTTGTTGGAAGCCGGGTCAGCTCACCAGCCCTGACCCGGCGCTACGAGGCGTCTCTGGATATCCAGCCGCTCTCCGTCAGGAAGGTGAGAATCCGTTTCTTGAGAACCTTGTCCAGATAGCTGGGCAGTCGGCTCTTGGTGGGGATGCCTTGCCTTTTCTGGAGATGATCTTTGATGATGATGGTTTTGACAGTCAGGTAGCGCGTCGGGCTCAGGTTCAGCGAGTTACACAACACCTTCTCTCTATCTGACAGGAGCTCAAAGCCCGCCAGATTCTCAATGGCTGCAAACTCTCCGTCTTTACCATCTTCTTTGAGCCCACCGCCAACCCCCAGCCCTCCAGCGACGCCTCCTCCAGCTCCACCCCCAAGTCCCGTCCCAGAACCCAAACCGGCTCCTCCTGAACTGCCGCGCTTGGAGGCCACCACGCTCTTGTTCTCTTTCCGTTTCTCCCGTTTGTGTCGAGCAGCTTCGTACTCGGCTGACTCTTCCAGACGTGTGATGCCGTTGCGGCGGTAGCGCTGCAGCTCACGCACCTTCGCTCTCAGCGCTCGCTCCTTGTGCATGTTCTCAAAGAAGTCTTCAAACTCTCGATGGGCCATAAACTGGCAAAGCGCCCGTAATCTCACTCGCTGCTCCTTCTCTTCCTTGGTGATCTTCCTTTTGGGGGTACCGGGAATGGGACCAGACCCAGCTCCTGCTGTGGACGCCGATCCAACTCCTCCTCCTACTCCAGCCCCACCCGCACCAACAGAGGCTCCTCCCACTCCCAGCCCACCAGGCTTCTCCTTCTCCTTGTCTTTCTTGTCCCTTCCGAGGAACCCGGGCACCAGGTTATAATCTCGGGCGATGTTCTTGCGTCTCTGGCGCTCCCTTAGCTTACGAACGTACATGTCCACGTGGGCACGCTTTAACTCAATTTCCACATCTTCGTCGTCGTAGTTGACAGACAGCCCGCTGATCAGCTTCTCTGCATCCTGGTCGTATTCAATTTCATAGTCATCTCGTAGTGGCATGTAGCCAAGCTGCTGCTGCTCCGCCAGGATTATGTCCAGCGGGGGAAGGGGGGTGGTGAGGCTTGGAGACAGGGGGCCCCCACTGGGACAGGTGTGGTCCGTTACTCGGTTTGGAATATTGTCAGGGATGCAGGCTTTACCCAGGTTACCATGAATATACATGGTGACATAATGCTCCATGACTTCCTGAGGGGTCCGGGATGCTCCGACATGAGCCGCCATGTCTTCCTGAAAGAAAACAAGTCGGGACAAATAAAGACAAGGACATAAAAGGAACCCAGAATTTACCTGAATGGCTTTACTGGATTACTAGCCAATGGGGGTGCAGCACATGGAACACAGAGGTAAGTGTTAGGGTGTTTTAGGACGAAGCACATGATTAAATACTTTACTCAGAACTCGGTCCAAGTAGCTGACTAACTTTATACTTTAGATGAGAAACCTACGAGCCCAACAGACGTATCTAAAGTCCTGAATGAAACAAGGCGGTGCTTGCTCTAAAGAGCCAAGATGGAGGACGGATTCAAGCGCCACACATTCATCACAAATTAAAACGGTCTTTTTTCTACAGGTCCTGTGAACGTGTGGACTGAGGGAAAACGGCTCTTTGGGTCGTAAATGTTGCAGATCCATGAACTGCATCAGTTCTGAAGCGAAGCTTCTTCTTGGATGAGACGTGGAACTTCTTCAAGATAATTCCAGATGTTTCCAACTAAAACGTCTTGGTTGGCATGTCCAGGATAACTTGAATCTACACAAACTCAAGTATCAGAACAAGGTCCTTATCAAAGCCTGTTGAACAGCGATTACAATGAGACTGGTATGTGGACAATCAGAGTCAGACCAGAGGTCACAAGTGTTTCACAAGAACGGCTTTCATCAGGATCAGGGGGCGTGTCCAAGGAGATGAATGATGATGTGAGAGTAATGAGTTTACACTAACAATGTCCCCAGCTCCTGGTTATATGTAACTCCTGTTTATAGTGTTGTTTATCAACAGCAGTAAGAGCTAAAACATGTTCACAAGCAACAACTGTTGTTTAAAACGTCGTTTATGAAACAAACTGGTCACGTTAAGGCTTTCTGTTTGGAGGAACGAGAGAAAACATTAGTGTAGGTAAAACAGTTGCTCTCCACCTCTGCAGAAACTCTTATTCGTCGATGTAACTTTAATGTACTTATGGAATGTAGCCTGTAGTTTTGTTTTGTATTAAAGGCTAAATAATGCAAGTATCAGACGTGTGTTGGCAGACACTGGCCGGCAGCAGAGTTTAGTGCATCTATTTAAGGCCGTATGTGAAAATGCTAAACAGTTTTTCAGCACATAGCGAGTTTTAGGACTCAATTATATCTCATTGCCCTTTTGCTGAAACACACTAAAGTTACATGTTGGATCTCTAGACTTGCAGCCTCATGGCTATGAAAGGCCTCAACTGTGAATTCAAGATCACCCAGTTTAATCAAAAAGACACAGTTTAAGGTGTTGGTGACCCAAACGCACAGTTTAGGGTGTTGGTGACCCAAACACACAGTTTAGGGTGTTGGTGACCCAAACACACAGTTTAGGGTGTTGGTGACCCAAAAACACAGTTTAGGGTGTTGGTGACCCAAACACACAGTTTAGGGTGTTGGTGACCCAAAAACACAGTTTAGGGTGTTGGTGACCCAAAGACACAGTTTACAGTGGGGCAAAAAAGTATTTAGTCAGCCACCGATTGTGCAAATACTCCCACTTAAAATGATGACAGAGGTCAGTAATTTACATCATAGGTACACTTCAACTGTGAGAGACAGAATGTGAAAAAAAATCCATGAATTCACATGGCAGGATTTTTAAAGAATTTATTTGTAAATCAGGGTGGAAAATAAGTATTTGGTCACTTCAAACAAGGAAAATCTCTGGCTCTCACAGACTTGTAACATCTTCTTTAAGAAGCTTTTCTGTCCTCCACTTGTTACCTGTATTAATGGCACCTGTTTGACCACATTATCTGTATAAAAGACACCTGTCCACAGCCTCAAACAGTCAGACTCCAAACTCCACTATGGCCAAGACCAAAGAGCTTTCGAAGGACACCAGGAAAAGAATTGTAGACCTGCACCAGACTGGGAAGAGTGAATCTACAATAGGCAAGCAGCTCGGTGTGAAAAAATCAACTGTGGGAGCAATTATCAGAAAATGGAAGACATACAAGACTAGGGCCCGACCGATATATCGGCCGGCCGATATTATCGACCGATATAGGGGTCATTAACTCTATCAGCTATCGGCCAAAAAGACGGCCGATATGGCGATATAGCGCTACCTATCCAGCAGATGGCGCCAGCTTTATGAACTCATGTTGTGGGCTCCACTCCTCGGGGGGTGGAGCCACCGTCACAGCACACATGCAGCGGAGCAGCAGAGTCAAGCAGAGACGAGACGGTGATGAGGAAGTAGGAGGTAAGTCTTCAGTTTTAAGCATATTTGTTGTGTCAGTGGTAAGTTGAACGGTAAAATAAGCAATGACAAAAGTATGTTTCCCCTCAACATGCTTCCTAAGTTTATTGTGTGCCTCGTGGGCTCGTGTTGAAAAGTTAACCTGAAAAATAAAACTGCCGCAGCATTACGCTCTACGCAGAGCTCACGCTGCTTCCCCTTTAGTCATGCAGGGCAGTAAGTAAGTAACATCAGCCTTTTTCTGGTAGACATTCTGGAATATTCTCAGGCAATTTCCTCCGCTCTTCTTCAGCAGTCTTTTCAAACTCACGCGGTTCACCCGCGGCTCGCGAAAAAAATAGTGCAGACGCCGAAACTATCGCTGCATGGCGCGGGCTGGAGCGCCGGCGTGCAGCGCTTCGGCGGCCCATGTATCCTATAGAATAGGATAACAAGGGCGACGAATGAAGGTGGACCCCGTTTCGCGGCGCTTCGGCGGCACACTACCGTTGTCGCAGCTGAGGACGTGCGAGGGGGGGTTGGCAACAAAGCAATGAAACGCTGTGCAGGGAGTCCCCCCCTCCTCTCCCTAGCTGGGAGAGGAGGGGGGGCGGTAATACGAGAAAATAAACATTCCTCTCTACAACAGAATAAATCTATTGTATTTTTCAGCCTTATATTTTACATAAGGCTTATACATTGCCACATACTAGTCATTTAACATATCTTATTTTTATTTTCCTAATACCGTCGGCTTTGGAAAGGATCAAAACACAAAAGTGTAAAACTCAAAAGTATTTTAATGCCAAAAATCAGGTAGCTAGGACGCTGAAACCAGCAGAGTTTGACTGAAACTGAACCGTATGCACTGAGGAGTGAGAGATGACAGAGGACTAGTTATGAGGAGGAGCTGGGAGTGGGAGCAGAGTACAGCAGGGGAACATGGGAGGAACTATAAATGAAAATATTTTTAAAGAAGAAAGAATCCTAAAAGGGAAAGACGAATAACTAGAAAAAAAACCTGACAACAAACGGAGTAGAAAATTCAGTGGAAGGAAAAAAAAGACTTGAATACTAAATGAGAAAACCTGAACAGCTGGGGAACCAAACAAAAACAGAGCCATTGGTTTTGAGCCACAATGTCTGATATCATTTATTTACATGATAATTTTTAAACTTTTAAGTATAAAAAAGCCACATTTAATGTATTTTACTTTGTCTTGGTATCAACAGATATATAACTGTACTTTTATGCTGATTATTTTATTACAGATGGAAAAAGAGGGTCGTAGTAAGGTGTGGGCCTACTTCACTAAAGATCCATCCGGTGATGTCATCTGCAGCATCTGCTCATCTTCAGTAGTAGTTTGTGTGTTCTGTTGTTTTTGAGATTGCTAAATAAATCTTATTTGCATTACTTGGAAACCCTAGTGAGTTATTGAGACAGTTCTTTGGTGTGTAATATAGAAATAAGTTAGCATCAAAAAGGCAGAGAATGAAGGGTTTAATCTTAAGAACATTTGTAATCATTTTTTTGTGAGGGAGATTTATCGGACATTCTATCGGCTATCGGCCTTTGTTAAAAGTTTTATATCGGTATCGGTCGGGCCCTATACAAGACCACTGATAATCTCCCTCGATCTGGGGCTCCACACAAGATCTCATCCCGTGGGGTCAAAATGATCATGAGAACTGTGAGCAAGAATCCCAGAACCACACGGGGGGACCTGGTGAATGACCTGCAGAGAGCTGGGACCACAGTAACAAAGGTCACCATCAGTAACACACTACAACGGCAGGGAATCAAATCCTGCAGTGCCAGACGTGTTCCGCTGCTGAAGCCAGTGCATGTCCAGGCCCGTCTGAAGTTTGCCAGAGAGCACATGGATGATACAGCAGAGGACTGGGAGAATGTCATGTGGTCAGATGAAACCAAAGTAGAACTTTTTGGTATGAACTCAACTCGTCGTGTTTGGAGGAAGAAGAATACTGAGTTGCATCCCAAGAACACCATACCTACTGTGAAGCATGGGGGTGGGAACATCATGCTTTGGGGCTGTTTTTCTGCTAAGGGGACAGGACGACTGATCCGTGTTAAGGACAGAATGAATGGGGCCATGTATCGTGAGATTCTGAGCCAAAACCTCCTTCCATCAGTGAAAGCTTTGAAGATGAAACGTGGCTGGGTCTTCCAACACGACAATGATCCCAAACACACCACCCGGGCAACAAAGGAGTGGCTCCGTAAGAAGCATTTGAAAGTCCTGGAGTGGCCTAGCCAGTCTCCAGACCTCAACCCCATAGAAAATCTGTGGAGGGAGTTGAAAGTCCGTGTTGCTCGGCGACAGCCCCAAAACATCACTGCTCTCGAGAAGATCTGCATGGAGGAATGGGCCAAAATACCAGCTACTGTGTGTGCAAACCTGGTAAAGACCTATAGTAATCGTTTGACCTCTGTTATTGCCAACAAAGGTTATGTTACAAAGTATTGAGTTGAATTTTTGTTATTGACCAAATACTTATTTTCCACCCTGATTTACAAATAAATTCTTTAAAAATCCTGCCATGTGAATTCATAGATTTTTTTCACATTCTGTCTCTCACAGTTGAAGTGTACCTATGATGTAAATTACTGACCTCTGTCATCATTTTAAGTGGGAGAACTTGCACAATCAGTGGCTGACTAAATACTTTGCCCGACTGTATGGTGTTGGTGACCCAAACACACAGTTTAGGGTGCTGGTGACCCAAACACACAGTTTAGGGTGCTGGTGACCCAAACACACAGTTTATGGTGCTGGTGACCCAAACACACAGTTTAGGGTGCTGGTGACCTAAACACACAGTTTATGGTGCTGGTGACCCAAAACACACAGTTTATGGTGCTGGTGACCCAAACACACAGTTTAGGGTGCTGGTGACCCAAACACACAGTTTATGGTGTTGGTGACCCAAACACACAGTTTATGGTACTGGTGACCTAAACACACAGTTTATGGTGCTGGTGACCCAAACACACAGTTTAGGGTGTTGGTGACCCAAACACACAGTTTATGGTGCTGGTGACCTAAACACACAGTTTATGGTGCTGGTGACCCAAACACACAGTTTATGGTGCTGGTGACCCAAACACACAGTTTAGGGTGCTGGTGACCCAAACACACAGTTTAGGGTGTTGGTGACCCAAACACACAGTTTATGGTGCTGGTGACCCAAACACACAGTTTATGGTGCTGGTGACCTAAACACACAGTTTATGGTGCTGGTGACCCAAACACACAGTTTATGGTGTTGGTGACCCAAACACACAGTTTATGGTGCTGGTGACCCAAACACACAGTTTATGGTGCTGGTGACCCAAACACACAGTTTAGGGTGCTGGTGACCTAAACACACAGTTTATGGTGCTGGTGACCCAAAAACACAGTTTAGGGTGCAGGTGACCTAAACACACACTTTAGATTGTTGGTGACCCAAAAACACAGTTTATGGTGTTGGTGACCCAAACACACAGTTTGGGGTGTTGGTGACCCAAACACAAAGTTTAGGGTGTTGGTGACCCAAACACAAAGTTTAGGGTGTTGGTGACCCAAACACACAGTTTATGGTGTTGGTGACCCAAACACACAGTTTAGGGTGCTGGTGACCCAAACACACAGTTTAGGGTGCTGGTGACCTAAACACACAGTTTATGGTGCTGGTGACCCAAACACACAGTTTATGGTGTTGGTGACCTAAACACACAGTTTATGGTGCTGGTGACCCAAACACACAGTTTATGGTGTTGGTGACCCAAACACACAGTTTAGGGTGCTGGTGACCCAAACACACAGTTTAGGGTGCAGGTGACCTAAACACACACTTTAGATTGTTGGTGACCCAAAAACACAGTTTATGGTGTTGGTGACCCAAACACACAGTTTAGGGTGTTGGTGACCCAAACACAAAGTTTAGGGTGTTGGTGACCCAAACACAAAGTTTAGGGTGTTGGTGACCCAAACACACAGTTTATGGTGTTGGTGACCCAAACACACAGTTTAGGGTGTTGGTGACCCAAACACAAAGTTTAGGGTGTTGGTGACCCAAACACAAAGTTTAGGGTGTTGGTGACCCAAACACAAAGTTTAGGGTGTTGGTGGCTTAAACACACAGTTTAGGGTGCAGGTGACCCAAACACACACTTAAGATTGTTGGTGACCTAAACACAAACTTTATGGTACTGGTGACCCAAAAACACAGTTTATGGTGCTGGTGACCCAAAAACACAGTTTATGGTGCTGGTGACCCAAAAACACAGTTTATGGTGTTGGTGACCCAAACACACACTTTTGATTGTTGTTGACCCAAACACACAGTATAGGCTATTGGTGACCCAAACACACAGTTTATGGTGTTGGTAACCCAAACACAAAGTTAAGGGTGTTGGTGACCCAAACACACAGTTCAGGGTGTTGGTGACGTAAACACACAGTTTATGGTGCTGGTGACCCAAACACACAGTTTAGGGTGCTGGTGACCCAAACACACAGTTTATGGTGCTGGTGACCCAAAAACACAGTTCAGGGTGTTGGTGACCCAAAAACACAGTTTAGGGTGTTGGTGACCCAAACACACAGTTTAGGGTGTTGGTGACCCAAAAACACAGTTTAGGGTGCTGGTGACCTAAACACACAGTTTATGGTGCTGGTGACCCAAACACACAGTTTAGGGTGCTGGTGACCCAAACACACAGTTTATGGTGCTGGTGACCCAAAAACACAGTTCAGGGTGTTGGTGACCCAAAAACACAGTTTAGGGTGTTGGTGACCCAAACACACAGTTTAGGGTGCTGGTGACCCAAACACACAGTTTAGGGTGTTGGTGACCCAAACACAAAGTTTAGGGTGTTGGTGGCTTAAACACACAGTTTAGGGTGCAGGTGACCCAAACACACACTTAAGATTGTTGGTGACCTAAACACAAACTTTATGGTGCTGGTGACCCAAAAACACAGTTTATGGTGCTGGTGACCCAAAAACACAGTTTATGGTGCTGGTGACCCAAAAACACAGTTTATGGTGTTGGTGACCCAAACACACACTTTAGATTGTTGGTGACCCAAACACACAGTTTAGGCTATTGGTGACCCAAACACACAGTTTAGGGTGTTGGTGACCCAAACACACAGTTTATGGTGTTGGTGACCCAAACACACAGTTTAGGGTGTTGGTGACCCAAACACACAGTTTATGGTGCTGGTGACCCAAACACACAGTTTAGGGTGCTGGTGACCCAAACACAGTTTAGTTTATGGTGCTGGTGACCCAAAAACACAGTTCAGGGTGTTGGTGACCCAAAAACACAGTTCAGGGTGTTGGTGACCCAAACACACAGTTTAGGGTGTTGGTGACCCAAAAACACAGTTTAGGGTGCTGGTGACCCAAACACACAGTTTATGGTGCTGGTGACCTAAACACACAGTTTATGGTGCTGGTGACCCAAACACACACTTTAGATTGTTGGTGACCCAAAAACACAGTTTAGGGTGCTGGTAAGATGAAACTAAAACATGCTGGATACCGGCCCTCCAGAACAAAGGATTGAGAACCACTGCTTTATACATTATTAGATTATTTACAGCGGAAATTAAACAGAGGAAAATCCAATCATCCCTCTGTGCATTTACATGCAGCATCAGTAAAACACAATTGCCTTATGTTGGCTGAAGTTGTTTTTTATGCATGTAAACATATCTCCAACATGTATTTACACCAGGTCCAAAGCCTTTCTGTAAAATCTTTCTGCAGGCTAACTTACGCAGTTTTCAGACCCCCTTCTGAGCGGGAACAAGCTTTATAAATGAGTCCCCTGGTCTTTTATTTTTTTAATCACAACTGTCTATTTTTTGCACATTTTGAATATATTTTTAACCATTTTCTAAATTCTTTTTTGTATTTTTACATTTTTTTGTTTTTGTGAAGCGCCCCGTGATTTTTATCTTGAGAGGCGCTATAGAAAGGAAGAAGAAGAAAATATCATTTCTGTAGCGCCTCTCATGATAAAAATCACGAGGCACTTCACAAAAACAAATATAAAAAATGTAAAAATATAAAAAAGCATTTCGAAAATGTTTAAAAATATATTTAACATGAGCAAGAATAAGCAATTGCGATTTAAAAGAAAAAAGTTAAGAAAGAGGGAGAGTGAACAGGAAAGAGGGAAATCAGTGGATCCTGAGGAAGGTGGAATAGGTGGGGAGAGCAGAATAAAGAGAGAGAGGTGAAGAAGGTCATACAAAAGCCAGCTTGAACTGGTGAGTCTTCAGCTGCTTTTTAAAGGAGACCACTGAGTCCACTGATCTCAGGCTCAGGGGGAGAGAGGTCCAGAGTCTGGGGGCCACAGCAGCAAATGATCTGTCACCTTTGACCTTTAGCCTGGTGCTGCACAACCAGTAGGCTTTGATCACTGGACCTCAGGGACCTGCTGGGGGTGTAGGGACTAAGAAGATCACCAATGTAAGATGGTGCTTGTCCATGTAAGGCCCTATAGACCAGAACCAGGACCTTGAAATGAACCCTGAAGTTGACTGGCAGCCAGTGAAGCTGGAGGAGAAGCGGGGTGATGTGGGTGTGTTTGGAGGACTTGGTCAGAAGCCAAGCACAGGCGTTCTGAACCACCTGTAGACGGTTCAGGGAGGTTCTGCTCAGACACGTGAAAAGAGAGTTACAGTAGTCTAAGCGTGAGGAGATGAAGGTGTGGAGAACTGTCTCAAGTTCAGAGCGGGACAGAATGGGACTCAGCTTAGCAATGTTCCTGAGATGGAAGAAGGATGAGCGAACAAGAGAACTGACATGAGAATCCAGGGTGAGAGCTGGGTCAAAGGTCACGCCAAGATTCCTGACAGAAGGTTTGGTGTGGGAAGCAAGCTGACCAAGAGAGTCTCTGACTTTGGGAACCAGCTTGTCCTAGCAGGAATACCCCTAACAGGAAACCCTAGCTAGGAACGACCAACAGTCCTTGCTGTGCTGACCGAAGGTTCCTTGAGGGAACATAAGGATGGATCAGATCTGATAGATAACGTGAAGACAACTCATTTAAACATTTAAAAGGATATTTTTTTCTTCTTCTAAAAACTCCTGTTTTTATGGTAAAGAAACTAATTATAGTATAAAAATTTATGAGGTGGTTCTATAGAATTTAATTAATATTTAAACAGAAACATCCTTCCTTAACAGCACAAAACTCTGCTTTTAGATTAGAACACTTTTAGTGAGTTAGGATTTCTACTGAATAGTTTTCTTTTCCACATCCTCATATCTGCTGAGCTTGTCTGACACCTGAAAACATCTAAATCTTGTAATAAGTCAGCTTTTCATTTATATTTACAGTTAGTTTATGCTAGCTCTGGTCCCAACTCTATGAGAAGTCAGAAACAACAGATTATTGATCTTGCTCGTATTTTACTGTGAGTGTACCAAATCATACAGACAGTTGTTCTCCTGAAAGTTACAGACGTCGTGGCCCTTTTTTTGGTTCTTGTTAAACTTTTTTTCTTTCTATAGACATTAAAACTAAACTTTAGTGAGTATTTGTGAATAAAAGTGATGTACCCAGTTTCCAAATCCATACTGCTCGATGGCATCGAGGAGCGACTGCTCTTCCCTGCTGGTCCATCCTCCCTCTGCTTCGGGACCCCAGAGTGAGAAAAGACCGCCGTCGACCTGCTGGTAGCCATGCCATCTCCGGTGATTACCGATTTCTGCACCTGCCGAAAAGCACTCGGGACACAGCTCGATATCGGGGCAGTCGGTGCAGCGAAGCCGTAGGTTTGTAACATCCGCGAGGCAGTTAACGCAGTACTTCTTCCCCAGGTCGGCCATCTTGCCTGGCTCTTGCTTCTTGTTGTAGAAGGCAGGACCTCGCGCCTGCGCACTACGTGCCTCACTACTCGCGCTGCACACCCACCTTCCTAATTAATATTCATGAGCGTCACAGAGCTCCTGTGATTGGTTCCTGGTCCCAGTTTCCAGGACAACGGAAACTAAACGAATAGTTTCATTGACAACAGAACTGCGCGAGCCGTTTAACTCCAAACAAATGCCATTTAATACATTCTAACTTTATTTTTTATTATTAAAAATGAGTAGAGAGTTACAGAATGAAGAAAAGAATAATGCTCCTAATAATGTTAATGAAGATGAAGAAGAGCACGTTTCAGCTGGAATATTAGCACACGAGGCACTCTCTGTCAGTGGGAAAGTCATAAATAGGCTCTTTGTTGAAGAAGCAGCATCCTGTGAGCCAGAGGAGGGCAGTGGTCCCACCACAAGTAAAGAGCTCGATGTGGACATGAACAAAACAAATGAACACCTGCAGAGTGACCATGATGGACCCTCGGGGATCAACTTTCAGACCCCTGACAAGGAGCCCATCTGTCCTGCACTGGAGGAGGACGAGGAGGAGGTGCCTGCCGCACTTGCAGACAAAGAAGAGCACAAAGGGTTGGTGCAGCTCCTGGAGAACCAGGAGAGAGAGGAAGCCCACCAGCTAAACCAACAGCTGCAAATGAAGTTGGCAGGATACTTCCAAAGGAGAGCAAACAAGGATGTTCATCAGGAGTGGTCAGCATCAGGGCAGCATGAGTATGAGAAGCACCTCCAAGCCCTGACTGACCTGAAGCTTCAGCTCAGATCTGCTTCCGAGTCAGCCCAGAGGCAGGCAGAGGAGCTGGAGATGCTGGCACAGGAGAAGATGGACCAGGTCTGAAGACGGCTCATACAGACTGCTGCGGTCTCTGACTTTAGTGTAAAAAAGCTTGTTAGTTTGCTGTTTTGGGCGCCACACAATTACATAATGGTCATTTTGTCACTCAGGACCTAAAACCTGAACTCTAGGAAATGTAGGATTTTTTATTGACCAGAGAGAGACATTACAGATTTGTTAGATGAGCTGTATTAAGTTAACCTGACTCTGACAATATTTTAAATGTGTGCCTTCAGGTGGAAAAGGACTGGCAGGCACTGGTGGCTCTGAAGCAGGATGCAGCTGAGGCGGCGCTTAGTCGTCGCCTGGGGAAGGAAGCAGCTCGGGCCAAAGTCAAGTCGGTCCTGGTTGCAGCGCAGATTCGGCAGGACGAGCTGACCAAGGTGCGCCTCAAGCACTTCAAGTTGAAGCTGAAGGTCCACAGGCTGGAGGCAGAGCTCCGTGAGAGAAATAAAGACAGCAGGGATCCCCTACAGGTCCGGTTTGAGCAGCTGTGGGCTGAAAGGCTGAAGCAGAAACAACAGGCTGAGAAAGAAAATGAAGAATCACTAAAACTGCAGAAGAAGATCAGCTGCTGCTTGGAGGTAATGTGATGAACCCATTAGTGCAGCGAAACCCAAACGTGTGAGTCAAAGTTTACATCTTGCTGATTTCTCCTATGGTTCTGTCTTTGCTGTTGCATCAGCTCCTGTCAAACATCAAAGAGAAGTTGTTCTGGGGTCAGATGGAGGTCCAGTCAAGACGGCAGCAGTTGGCAGAGGTGGAGGCCATGGTGGCTAAGAAGAAAGACCTTCTGAGCCAAACCAGGCAGGACCGAACCAGAGTCCAGCGAGACAACCTGAGGCTGAAGGAGCAGTGTGGACTCCTGGGGAACAGAGTCCTGCTGCAGGACTTTGAGGACACTGTGGATGCTTCAGAACAGCTGGAGAAGCATCTGGAGACTCTGAAGGTCCAGCAAGCTGAGACAGTCTTCAAATGTGAGCAATGGAGGAAGAAAATGGAGACAACATTTATAAACCAGTGACACACTGGTACTGATTGTGTTGTTGTAGGACAAAGTTACAACTTCAGAGCGTTTACAAGACTCCTCAGGAGTATCATGGACATAATAAGGTGTCAAACTCCTCCCAGGTTCAGGGCCCAGGCTCTGTAGAATAGAAAAGACTTTATTGATCCTGCAGGGCAGAAATTAGCTTGCTACAGCAGCACAAACACTTAAAGAGCAAGTCACCCCCAAATCACATTTTTTTCCCCTGATAAACTAAATAAACGAGTGTCTAATCGTGCTGCAGACACGTGTAGTCAGTAATTTGGCAGTTCAGTGCATCTTGGTTAAAATTAAAATATTCTGCCTAAAACTGTCAGTGTTGCGCCGTCGTCAGGGAAAAATTCTGCACTGTATTTGAATTTAAGTCTGCCACCGCTATTGGCTAAGAGGTATGCTATGATCTCATCTGGTACATTATGATGTCATAATGCCATTGTGAGCCTGTGTGTGTGTATTTGTTAGCGGCTCCGCCCTCTCGGTATGCCAGGCAACAGCATTTGTTGCATTTTTCAAACATGAAGTGGGAGTGAAGTACGCTTCTTGTAGGGGGTGACTTGCTCTTTAAGAGAATAATTTGAAGATAAATAATAACAAAGGTGCATGTATATTCACATCGGCGGAAATCTAGTATTGTAACCTTCCACCAATAAAAATCACAAAAAATAAAAGAAAACTCTTGGGTTCCAACACTATGCAGCGTACTGCAATAGACACTGCAATGTGTAACTCCGGTATTGCACGAGTATTGAACACATACTGAGTATTGCACTGGTGGTATTGTGTACCAGGATAATGCCAGTACCAGTTAAACTGAGGAGGTCTACACTCTTACAGCAGAGGGGATGAATGACCTACGGTAGCGTTCTGTTTTACATCTGGGATGTCTCCGTCTGCCTCTGAAGGAGCTGTCCGTGGTCTCCACAGTGGGATGCAGTGGGTGGGAGTTTCTTTTAGATGGAGGCCATTTTCACCAGCATCCTCCTTTCACACTTCTCCTCAACTGAATCCAGCGGGCAGCTCAGAACCGAGCTAGCTTTGTGAACTAACTTGTTCAGTCTCTTCCTGTCTCGGTCACCTAATATCTACGTAAGGGTTTTGTCTGCAGGCTTGTGTCAGGGGTGGTGACATGTGCCTTTAATCTAGATTCATCTCCCCAGAAATGAGACTTCTACATAAAAGAGAAAAAAAATCTATAAAATCTATACTACTAGTACTAAACTTTATTTATATAGCGCCTTCACACGGCCCAAGGACCAAACAAAGCGCTGCACAGCAGAAATAAACCTAAAAATAAAAACATATGAAACCATTTAAAACCAACAAAAACATGCAGATAAAATCCAGGTGGGGCAGCAAAAAGTGCAGAGCCATCAGTTAACGAGACTCTTCCTGAATAACAGCTAAAGAATAAAAGTGAGTTTTCAGACGGCTCTTAAACTTGCTGAGCGTGCTGGCCTGTTTAACACATGCAGGTAGCTCATCCCAGAGCCTCGGCCCCAGCACCGAGAAAGCACGACCCCCTCGAGATTGTAGTCTGTGTTTAGGAACGACCAACAGTCCTTGTTGTGCTGACCGAAGGTTCCTTGAGGGAACATAAGGATGGATCAGATCCGATAGATAACGTGGAGACAACTCATTTAAACATTTAAAAACAAACACCAGAACTTTAAATGAAACTCTAAAGGAGACTGGAAGCCAGTGTAGGGATGCCAGGACGGGCGTGATGTGTTCAGATGTCCTGGTACCAGTCAGTAACCTGGCTGCCGCGTTTTGGACCTTCTGCAGTTTCGCTATGGAGGCCTGCTTGATGCCTGCATAAAGCGAGTTACAGTAGTCCAGTCTGGTGGTAATGAAGGCGTGGATGACAGTTTCCAGATGTTTCAGAGATAGCAGCGGCTTAATCCTAGCTATTCTCCTGAGATGGAAGTAGCAGGATCTGATCGTTCCATTGACCTGGGTGTCCAATGTGAGCTCTACATCCAACTTCACCCCCAGGTTGGTGACCACCGCCTTCTCAAAAGGTGCTAATGAAGGAGAGTCAATCCCTTGGGCACATCCATGTTTGTATTTCAGGCAGAACAGGATAGTCTCGGTTTTATTCTGGTTGAGGAACAAAAAGTTCTGAGCCGTCCATAACTTATCTCATCTAATCAGCTCATTTTTATACATAAAATCATGAGAATTACAGAATATTATAATAATAATGCTGTATTTCATAAACACCAACACAATTAGAATTTTTTTTTGTTCTTTCTTTATTGAACATGTAAATCAATAGACAATTTAAAGTATTCAAAAAGTATTCAGAAAGAAACCCAAACATATGTATATGCATATACATGTAGAACATGTTCAATAGGAAGGGAAAGAAGCTCTGGTAGCTTATATAATCCCCCCCCCCCCCCCCTCCAAATCAAATTTCAAGAAATATAAAACAAAAAATATATATATTCCCTACACTGAGTGTCATTGCCATTTTCTTATAACGTGTCATCCTCAATCACACAAACCAAATTTACATTTTTTAATGTTTCACCCCCCCACCCCCATCCCCTTCCAATATCCACAGCTCCCAGTTCACCAACAATAGACGATTACAATCAAATGCAACACCCTTACAACTTTTCCTCCTCCTCCATGAAATTAATTAGTATAATTCTTTTATAGTTCTCTTTAAAATTCTCTTTTAAAATTATACGTTTCATTTCTGATGATTTTTGTAGAATCACTCAAATGTTTACGGGTTAAGAATGAAGCCAGAGACTAACAACCAGCAAACAACATCAAATATCTGAATCCCGCTTTAACAATGCTTTTATTATTGAACAGAATGAAGGCGACAGATGGCAGCTATTTGTTTATTGTTATAAAGCAGAAGAGGGTGAATGGACCTCCCCATGGACAACATCTAAGGCCCTTTCTACTGAGATTCCAATATGTTAAGATGCTCCATAAAATCCGGCTGGGAAGAATCCATACAGAACTCTTTTCCATCAGTCAGCTTGACTCTGTGAGGCACAAACACACAGGCTGCTGTTCAATTACACACACGCACACATATAAATGCATACACATCCATCCATTTTCTGAACCCGCTTGTCCACGTGGGGTCGCGGGGGGGGGGCTGGTGCCCATCTCCAGCCGTCAATGGGCAATCAGGCGGGGTACACCCTGGACAGAGAGCCAGTCCATCGCAGGGCAACACAGAGACACACAGGACAAACAATCATGCGCACACACACACACACACACACACACACACACACACACACACACACACACACACACACACACACACACCTCAGGACAATTTAGACAGACCAATCAACCTAACAGTCATGTTTTTGGACTGTGGGAGGAACCCAGAGAGAACCCACGCATGCACAGGGAGAACATGCTAACTCCATGCAGAAGGATCCTAGGCCGGGAAGCGAACCCAGGACCTTCTCGCTGCAAGGCAACATACTTCTAACCACTGCGCCACTGTGCAGCCCTATATATATATATGCACACACATACACACACACACACACACACAGGTTAAAACTTGGTGTTTCTTCCTTGTCTGACAATTTATATCAGTGTGTAGCAAAAACTAAAAATCCTTACTGGATGATGGTGGGGCAGTTTGATGGTGTCAAATTCATCTCGAGGGATTGAACATGGTTTGGTTTAATGCTGTTCCAGTCAACAGGCGAACAGCGATGGCATGGTGGACCAAGAACTCCAGGAGGACCAAAAACGAAATTAGCTGATATGTTGGTGCACATAGATAAAAAGAAGAGAGAGTGAGTGTAAGACTTTGTAGCCATAGAGCCACATTCATGTCTTTAAAGAGCAAGTCATCCCAAATCAACTTTTTTTAGCTGATAAACTATATAAATGAGTGTCTAGTCGTGCTGTAGACATGTGTAGTCAATAATTTAGCACTTTAGTGCATCTTAGTTAAAATTTAAATATTTGGTCTAAAACTGTCAGTGTTGTACTGTCTTCAGGTAAAAACTCTGCACTGCACTGGAATTTAAATCGGCCATTTCTATTAGCTAAGAGGTACCCTATGACGTTAGTTGGTACACTGTGATGTCACAATGTCATTGTGAGCCTGTGTGTGTATTGGTAAGCCACTCCGCCCTCTCGGTCTGCATTTTTCAATGATGAAGTGGGAGTGGAGTAAGACTCTAGTAGGGGGTGACTTTTATTTACTGTGTAAATATTTTATTAATACTATTCTAGGGATGGAATGGTCACAAGTTTAAATGGTTCCTGGTCTTAAAGCACCCAGATGGGGTATAAGGATTAGTACCTTCATCATCATCAGTCCTGTATGTATGTATATATACATATATATATATATATATATATATATATATATATGTGACTACTGCCCTCTGTTGGAAAAGTAAGGGCCTGTTTTATTTATTGGTTATATTGTTATATAATTTCATCATATAATTAAAGTACACTGCTCAAAAAAATAAAGACATCCTAGAAGTGAATGAATGAGACATTCTCATTAAATACTTTTTCTTTACATAGTTGAATATGCTGACTAGAGCTGTAACGAAGGGTCAATGACATCGACGACTCGATTCTAAACATTTGTCGACGTCAGATCTGTTAGTGGATGCACCACGCCCACTTGTTGCATCCCCAGGAGTTTGTAAATAGAGGAGGAATCTGCCTGTTTTTCCTCTTGTTCGCCCTCTTCTCCGCCTTCACTAACATAGATATGTATATAAACACTAGATGGCGAAAGCGGGAGTCGACGGCGTAGCTAAACAGCGTCCATCTTACCTCAGACAACAGACCCCACCGCTCTCAATGGTAGCAGCTGGAAGGTGATCAGCTTAAACAAAAACACCCATAACTCGATGAAACATTAACGTATTTATTTATTTAGGTTTATTTATTTGGCATAATTAAAATACACTGCTCAACGGATTTACGGATTCACTGCTTAACGGATTTACAAGCGGTTTGCCTTGTTACAACCCTTAGAAGACATGGGCCTGAGACAACGTACTTGCACATGTTGAAAGTAACGCTTTTGCTTTTGAAAGAGACTTAATTGTGAGCCATGTGTCCCGTCTAGGCTATCTGCATGTTATTCAGGTTGAGACCACAATCAGTATTTTATGTGGTTCTACAAAACCAATAACGACTTTACGACAGCCACATTGTTGTGTAAATGGTGTTTGTGGATGTTTCTGTATTTATTAGCTGTCTAACTTGGCTTAGAGATGACGAGGCTACGGTGGGTGGACTGCTTAGCAAAACAAAGTTTACTCTTTACCTCAGTAGGAGTCGCTCCTTTTATTTTAAATAAATTAATGCTAAATTGCCCGTGATTTTTAAGTATCTTGGTTTGTTACACAAAACTAACATTGGGATATTAAAACCGGACATTTCTGGATTTGTGTTTGCAGAAATACACCTTTATTAATTGTGAAGCTCGAGGGTCAACATGGCTGACTTTCGTGCAGCCTACGGATGCTCGAATCGCCGCTGTGACAAACTGAGACAACGTGGGATTACCTTTCATCTGTAACTGTTGCATAGAAGACCTAGACTTGTACATTTTTCAGTCTGTCAATTGTTTTTATAAATAATAAACTAATATTTTTATACATAATAAAATCATTTGAAACTGCTGTTCCATTGCTGCTGCTACCTCCTTCTATACATTGTTTATCTGGTTTTATAAATGTTAAAACTCTCCTTCACAAGATCAATCCATTATCCATCTGTCTTATTAATTACTGTAATCCATCTTATTTATCACTGTAATCTATCTTATTTATTACTGTAATCTATCTATTTATTACTGTAATCTATCTTATTTATTACTGTAATCTATCTATTTATTAACCTAATCCATTTTATTTATTACTGTAATCTATTTTATTTATTACTGTAATCTATCTATTTATTAACCTAATCCATCTTATTTATTACTGTAATCTATCTTATTTATTACTGTAATCTATCTATTTATTAACCTAATCCATCTTATTTATTACTGTAATCTATCTTATTTATTACTGTAATCTATTTATTACTGTAATCCATTTTATTTATTACTGTAATCTATCTGTTTATTACTGTAAACTATTTATTACTGTAATCCATCTATTTATTACTGTAATCTATCTGTTTATTACTGTAAACTATTAAGTACTGTAATCCATCTTATTTATTACTGTAATCTATCTTATTTATTACTGTAATTTATCTATTTATTACTCTAATCCATCTATTTATTACTGTAATCTATCTATTTATTACTGTAATCCATCTATTTATTACTGTAATCTATTTATTACTGTAATCTATCTATTTATTAACCTAATCCATTTTATTTATTACTGTAATCTATTTTTTACTGTAATCTGTTTTATTTATTGCTGTAATCCATTTTATTTATTACTGTAATCCATCTTATTTATTACTAGACAGTGTCCTGCCCACGGCCAAAATCACACAGATTAAATATCAGGCTTAATAAAGCAAACCATGGAAATCTCATAAATATTAGAACAAATTCAACTGAGCAGAAAAATAGAAAAATTAAATGTGGGTTGTTGAACATTAGATCCATTTTTTCTAAGACTTTGTTAGTTAATGACTTGATTTGTGATAATCAGATCTCATTGCTCTCTCTCACAGAATCCTGGCTGCAGCAAGAGGACTATGTTAGCTTAAACGAGTCGACTCCTTCAAATTATTTAAATCATCATATTGCTCGAAGTACAGGGCGAGGAGGAGGAGTGGCAACCATTTTTCATTCGGACTTATTAATCAGTACCTTACAGATTAATAGTTACAGTTCGTTCTAACATCTTATTCTTAGTTTTCCTAATCCAGATTGCAAACTGTAAAACCACTCTTGTTTGTAGTTTTATATCGTCCACCAGGCCCTTACTCTGAGTTTTTGGATCAGATCTCTGATTTTTTATCTGATATGGTGCTAAATACTGATAAGGTCATTGTAGTGGGGGATTTCAACATTCATGTGGACATTGAAAATGATTGCCTCAATGTAGCCTTTAGTAATATCTTAGACTCAATTGGTTTCACTCAAAGAATACATAGCTCCACCCACGCCTGCCCTCATACATTGGACCTTGTGCTGACTTATGGCATTGAGTGTGAGGAAATAACGATCTTTCCACATAATCCAGTCCTCTCGGACCACTTTCTGATAACCTTTGAGTTTTTTATAACTGAGTTCTTGAGACATGAAAGTAAATTTCACTATAGTCGGTCTCTATCTGACAACGCAGTTGCGTCTTTTAAATCAACTGTTCCATCTTTACTGTCCTCAGCATCTCAGAGGCATGTAGCAGAGGGCAATATTTTCAGTTCTAGTCCCTCACAAATTGATGCCTTAGGCCATCATGTTAATTCTTCTTTACGTGTGGCATTAGATGATGTTGCCCCTTTAAAAAAGAAGGTAATTAGGGACAGGAAGTTGACTCCCTGGTTTAACTCTCATCTACGAGCCTTAAAACAAAACTCTAGGAAATTGGAGAGAACATGGCGCTCTACGCACCATGAGGAGGCCTACCTATCCTGGAAAAATAGTCTTGTGCTTTATAAAAATAAGCTTCAACAAACTAGAACTGCTTATTTTTCAGCATTAATTGAGGAGAATAAGCATAATCCTAAATTTCTTTTCAGTACAGTTGCTAAACTTACACAGAATCATAGCTCTGAGCCATCTATTCCCTTAGCCTTCAGCAGCAATGACTTCATGGGATTTTTTACAAGTAAAATTAATTCTATTAGAAACAAAATCTTTAGCATCCTCCCTAATGCGATTTCTTCTTCCTCAGTAAGTGAGGCAGCTTCAGAGGTGACTGTAGAACCTCATCTGTGCTTGAACCGTTTTGATCCAGTTGAGCTTTCAGAGTTATCAAAAATATTAGCTTCATCTAAACCTTCAACTTGCATTTTGGATCCAATCCCAACCAAATTATTTAAAGATGCATTTCCTTTGGTTACTGCCCCCATTCTAGATATAATCAATCTATCCTTAGTAAATGGGTATGTACCACAAGATTTTAAAGTTGCTGTAATCAAACCTTCACTTAAGAAGCCTTCTCTGGATCCAGATGACCCAATGAATTATAGACCAATATCTAACCTTCCATTTTTATCCAAAGTCCTGGAGAAAATAGTGGCCATCCAAGTATGTCAGCATTTAAACACTAATGCTCTGTTTGAGGAATTTCAGTCTGGTTTTAGAGAGTATCACAGCACTGAAACTGCATTAGTGAGAGTGACAAATGATATTCTCATGGCCTCAGATAAGAATCTTGTGTCTGTTCTAGTCTTGTTAGATCTCAGTGCTGCCTTTGACACAGTTGATCACAATGTTCTTTTAGAAAGACTTGAACATGTTGTAGGGATCAAAGGAACAGTGTTAGGCTGGTTTAAATCGTACCTGTCTGACAGATTTCATTTTGTAAATGTACATGACAAATCGTCTTCATACTCCAGGGTTACTTGCGGAGTACCACAGGGTTCAATGCTTGGACCAATTCTTTTTACTATATATATGCTCCCAATTGGTAAAATCATTAGACAGCATGGGATTAACTTCCACTGTTATGCTGACGATACTCAGTTATATTTATCCATTAACCCTGATGAACCTAATCGGTTGGGTAGATTACAGGCTTGTCTTGAGGACATAAAAAATAGGATGACTCTAAACTTTTTGCTTTTAAATCAAGACAAGACGGAAGTTGTCATCTTTGGACCAGAAATCCAGAAAAGGAAATTGCTTAGCCAATCACCTGACTTGAATGGCATTACATTAATCTCCGAGAACAAAGCAAGGAACCTTGGTGTTATCTTTGACCAGGACATGTCATTCAAATTCCAGGTTTCACAAGTTTGTCGGATTTCCTTTTACCACCTTCGGAATATTGCTAAGATTAGAAGCATCCTTTCCAGGAGTGATGCTGAAAAACTAGCTCATGCATTTATTACATCAAGACTGGATTACTGTAATTCATTACTCTCAGGAAGTCCACAGAATGTAGTTAAAAGTCTTCAGCTTGTCCAAAATGCTGCAGCTAGAGTTCTGATGAGAATTAAAAAGAGAGATCATATCTCTCCTGTCTTAGCTTCCCTACATTGGCTACCTGTTAAATTCAGAATAGATTTTAAGATCCTTCTTCTCACATATAAAGCTCTTAATAATCAAGCTCCATCATACATCAGTAATCTGATTGTTCCATATGTTCCTAACCGAGCACTTCGCTCTCAGACAGGTCTACTGGTGGTTCCAAGAATATCTAAAATTAGGATGGGAGGCAGATCTTTTAGTTATCAGGCTCCTCTCCTGTGGAACCAGCTCCCAGCTTTAGTCCGTGAGGCAGACACTTTGTCTACTTTTAAGAATAGGCTTAAAACATTTTTATTTGATAGGGCCTATGGTTAAAATCTGATGTTAGCCTAAATCTGGACAAGTGGGGGAGTACAGGGAGGTGGAGTGTACAGTCGGTAAAGACGGCTCTCTCTTGCCCTGCCTCCAACATGCCTCCATCTAAAAGGATAGGGTATCCAGAGTTATCTCTGTAGTTATGCTGCTATAGGCTTAGACTGCTGGAGGATACACTGACCACTTTTCACACTAATGCTTTCTTCTACAGTCTGCTCTTTAACTGTACTATTTTGTGCAATTTCAGCTGTTAACTTTATTTTCTCTATAAGTGTTTTTCTCCCCAGAAGATGCTACAATGACGTTCTGCTGAGCTGTGGTGGCCTCATGGAGGGGGCCATCGACTAGCACACTGCTGCTAACCACTTAAACATTCTCCCTCTCCTGATAATAACTTTTTGTTTTCATTGACTTTTGATGTGCTAATACTAGTTTACCCGTTTAATTATAGATCCACTAAGATAAATACAATAAAGTTTATCTTTCACCAAATACAATATTTACTAAGACATCACAATATAACTATAGACACATTACTTGTGTGTGTGTGTGTGTGTGTGTGTGTGTGTGTGTGTGTGTGTGTGTGTGTGTGTGTGTGTGTGTGTGTGTGTGTGTGTGTGCGTGCGTGCGTGTGTGTGTGTGTGTGTGTGTGTGTGTGTGTGTGTGTGTGTGTGTGTGTGTGTGTGTGTGTGCCTGCTCTGTCTTCTCCATCCCCAGTGAGTCGTGGAGGATGGCTGCTTATACTGAGCCAGGATTCTCTGGAGGTTTCTTCCTGTTAAAAGGGAGTTTTCCTCTCCACTGTCGCTGCATGCTAGTCAGTGACTTGATGCAACCTGCTGGGTTCCTTATATAGGAAACATTATTTCTGATTGGCTTAATGAACTGACCTGAATTGGAATTTTTATTATGTGAAGTGCCTTGAGACGACTCTTGTCGTGATTTGGCGCTTTATAAATAAAGTTGAATTGAACTGAAATACTGTAATCTATCTGTTTATTACTGTAAACTATTTATTGCTGTAATCCATCTTATTTATTACTGTAATCTATCTTATTTATTACTGTAATCCATTTTATTTATTACTGTAATCCACCTATTTATTACTGTAATCTATCTATTTATTACTGTAATCTATCTTATTTATTACTGTAATCCATCTTATTTATTACTGTAATCTATCTTATTTATTATTGTAATCCATTTTATTTATTACTGTAATCCATCTTATTAATTACTGTAATCTATCTGTTTATTACTGTAAACTATCTTATCTATTACTGTAATCCATCTATTTATTACTGTAATCTATTTTATTAATTACTGTAATTGATCTTATTTATTACTGTAATCCATCTCATTTATTACTGTAATCTATTGTATTTATTACTGTAATCCATCTATTTATTACTGTAATCCATCTTATTTATTACTGTAATTTATTTTATTTATTACTGTAATCCATTTTATTTATTACTGTAATCTATCTATTTATTACTGTAATCTATCTATTTATTAACCTAATCCATCTTATTTATTACTGTAATCTATTTATTACTGTGATCTGTTTTATTTATTGCTGTAATCCATTTTATTTATTATTGTAATCCATCTTATTCATTACTGTAATCTATCTTATTTATTACTGTAATCTATCTATTTATTAACCTAATCCATCTATTTATTACTGTAATATATTTATTACTGTGATCTGTTTTATTTATTGCTGTAATCCATTTTATTTATTATTGTAATCCATCTTATTTATTACTGTAATCTATCTGTTTATTACTGTAAACTATTTATTACTGTAATCCATCTATTTATTACTGTAATCTATCTATTTATTACTGTAATCCATTTTATTTATTACTGTAATCCATCTATTTATTACTGTAATCCATCTATTTATTACTGTAATCTATTTATTACTGTAATCCATCTTATTTATTACTGTAATCTATCTTATTTATTACTGTAATCCATTTTATTTATTACTGTAATCCATCTTATTAATTACTGTAATCTTTCTTATTAATTACTGTAATCTATCTGTTTATTACTGTAAACTATCTTATCTATTACTGTAATCCATCTATTTATTACTGTAATCTATTTTATTAATTACTGTAATCTATTGTATTTATTACTGTAATCCATCTATTTATTACTGTAATCCATCTTATTTGTTACTGTAATTTATTTTATTTATTACTGTAATCCATCTTATTTATTACTGTAATCTATCTTATTTATTACTGTAACCTATCTTATTTATTACTGTAATCTATCTATTTATTACTGTAATCCATCTTATTTACTACTGTAATCTATTTTTATTTATTACTGTAATCCATTTTATTTATTACTGTAATCTATCTATTTATTAACCTAATCCATCTTATTTATTACTGTAATCCATTTAATGAATTACTGTAATCCATTTTATTCATTACTGTAATCTATCTTATTTATTACTGTAATCCATCTATTCATTACTGTAATCCATTGTATGAATTACTGTAATCCATCTTATTTATTACTGTAATCTATCTTATTTATTACTGTAATCCATCTTATTTATTACTGTAATCCATTTTATGAACTACTGTAATCCATCTCATTTATTACTGTAATCCACCTTATTTATTACTGTAATCCATCTCATTTATTACAGTAATTTATCTATTTATTATTGTAATCTATCTTATTCATTACTGTAATCTATCTATTTATTACTGTAATCCATCGTATTTATTACTGTAATCTATCTATTTATTACTGTAATCCATTTTATTTATTACTGTAATTTATCTATTTATTACTGTAATCTATCTTATTTATTACTGTAATCTATCTATTTATTACTGTAATCCATCTTATTTATTACTGTAATTTATCTATTTATTACTGTAATCTATCTTATTTGTTAACCTAATCCATCTTATTTATTACTGTAATCTATCTTATTTATTACTGTAATCTATCTATTTATTACTGTAATCCATCTATTTATTACTGTAATCTATCTATTTATTACTGTAATCTATCTATTTATTACTGTAATCCATCTTATTTATTACTGTAATCTATCTATTTATTACTGTAATCCATCTTATTTATTACTGTAATCCATTTTATTTATTACTGTAATCCACCTTATTTATTACTGTAATCTATTTTATTCATTACTGTAATCCATCTTATTTATTACTGTAATCTATCTTATTTATTACTGTAATCCATCTATTTATTACTGTAACCAATCTATTTATTACTGTAATCTATCTTATTTTTTACTGTAATCTATCTATTTATTACTGTAATCTATTCTATTTATTGCTCTAATCTATTTTATTTATTACTGTAATCCATCTTATTTTTTACTGTAATCTATCTTATTTATAACCTCAACATTGTTCAAACGGGTCATGAAAGATCCACATCTTTTGCATTGTACTGTAAATGTAGAAGTTACACATTTATTCATAACACATCATTTCTTTTTTGTAATATAACTGGTTCTTTTATGTTGATACTCACGTATTTGTATTGTCTGAGGTACTATGATGAATGTACCAGGATCGATTTCGAGGATTCGAGGATGTTCAATGAGTTCCCCATTAAGAGAAGACCCGAGCCCTAGAAAGACTCAGTGGTTAGGGACAAACCGAACTTTAGAACAGACTGTGTGTCTCTGAGTGAGAATACTCACCTTTAACATCCGTGGTTTCATCGTCTTCCAGAGAAGCATCAGTGTTTGCAATCAAGTCATTTCTGGTTTGGGGTAAAGTTGTTGAGACCAAAGGATGTTTGGTGGTTCTTGGCTTGGTTGTGGGGTTAAACAGGGAGCTGTAGGTTGGTTGAGATGTTTGACGTTTTCAAAAAAATAAATCTTCTTACAGAAATTGTTTACCCAGGATGTTCAAAACATTTACATGTTATCTGCAGGAAATGGGTGGCAGCTAAGATCTGCATATTAACTCAAAGCCTCACCAGCAGATGTACAAAAGCCTTTTTTTTTAAACGTTTAGACAACAGTCCCGACCAGTTCCGGTTTGCCAAGAAAAAAACGGTCTAGTTTTAGCCTCGGTCTTTTGACTCAAATTATTTTTCATTTTAGCCAGGATTCAGTCTTCCTTTTTGTTTTAGGGTTTGCTTATTTTCATTCCACTAAATAAAAAATGTGTTAATTCATCTAAAATGTATCCACACAATAGTTTTCTACTTCTGTAAAGGGAGTGGCGACCACACGTGGGCCTACTTAAAACTGTAATGTAATAAGAGAAACACACAATTCAACTGTTTTTGAATAGTTGTTGAAATGAATCGAATACTGGATGATACAGAAACACACGATGTCATCAATATTGTCTCCCAATATTAAGAAGTATGTCAACTGGCCTTTCTCTCCACACAAAGAAAACCAAAGTAGAATAGAGTAGATTTTATTGGAGCGACGGTGGAACAGGAGTTAAGTGCTCGCCCCGTTATCAGGAGGTTGCAGGTTTGAGCCCCGCTCAGTTTGTTGTTGTGTCCTTGGGCAAGACACTTAACCCACGTTGCCTGCTGGTGGTGGCGCCTGTGCTCGGCAGCCTCGCCTCTGTTAGTGCGCCCCGGGGCAGCTGTGGCTACATCGTAGCTCATCCCCACCAAGGTGTGAATGTGTGTGTGAATGGGCGAATGACTGATTGCCAGAGGTGTGGACTCGAGTCACATGGCTTGAACTCGAGTCAGACCCGAGTCATTATTTTAATGACTTCTGACTTGACTTGATAAAATTTTTAAAGACTTACGACTTGGCTCGGACTTGAATGCCAGTGACTTTCAACTTGAATCGACTTGCATCTGTTGACTTGATGACTTGAGCATTTTTTATATTTTAGCACAAAAATGGCACGACATGGACGAAAATCGTGAATCATTCTTAGTTCTGGGTTTGATTTAGTGCTGAATGCAGCAGCTCTTTGTTTATAATCAGTTTCAGTTTCTGCTTGTTTGGGCAAATAAATGAAGCTTTAATCCTGAAATTTATTATCATCGTCATTAAATTGCAGTTGGACAGATGACTTGATTATGACTTGAAATTTCAAAAAGGACTTGGACTTGACTTGGACTTCCAATTAATTGACTTTGGACTCGACTTGGACTTGGTTGTCTTTGACTTGGACTTGACTCGAGACTTGACTGGACAGACTTGTGACTTGCAAAGCAGTGACTTGGTCACACCTCTGCTGATTGCACTGGTGTTATTGTGTACCAGGTTCATGCCAGTATCAGTGAAACTGAGGACTTGATGACTGACCTACGGTAGAGGTCTGTTTTACATCTGGGATGTCAGTCTGCCTCTGAAGGAGCTGTCCGTGGTCTCCACAGTGGGATGCAGTTGCTGTCAGTCATGGTGAAAAGGCTCTCCAAAACACGACTGTCCCTCAAAAATGTGAACTCGTGAAGCCAATTGCAACAGTTTTTGCTAATCTAAACAACTTTTTTTGTAGGTTTTGTCAGCAAATGATCACAAAAAATTCATGTGATGACCGTGACCCATCAGAGAAGCAGCAAGCGAGCAGCAGTGACGCCTGACTCTGCATATTCACTGGTTGTGTATTTATGTTGATACTTTACTAGGTCAACTTGTGACCTGTTTGGAAACGAATGGATGTTTCTAAAACGTGGAGATATTGACCGGTCCTACTATCAATCTGTATTAATTACATGCATGCAACATATCGTTACATGCTCATGAGTTGCGAATATCTAACATAATGAACCTGGATATTTTATTCATCTAGCAAATATTCTTCAGGTTGTCACATTTAATGGTTTTTCTCCCAGCTGTCGGCGTTTTCTTCCACGTGACCTACATTATTCAGCTGTTGTCTTCCTGGGAGCTTGGTCAAACAGTGTCTAGCTCCACCTCACCTCTCAATAGGGCGGAGTCTGACTGGCTCTTTTCTCATCTAGTCCCACCTGTTCCACTTGTTGAGTGTTCATTTGTCCGTTTCTCGCATCTTTCACCTTTGCCAATTTCATCTCGTCTTTCCATCGTTGGTGAAAATAGTGATGAATTTAGTTGTTTTAGTGTTTATCCAAACAGTTTTTTACTTTAATTTCCTTTTTGTCCACAAAAACAAATTATCAATAAAGAACTGGATAAAATACTTTGTTAATAAAATTAACACTTACTGTAAAAAGTAACTAGCGAGGCGGAACGGATCTACACAGACCTGCCTTCCATCTTCCAAATACTTGCTGAAAAACAAGGAAACATGTTTATTCAGGTGTCTACAATTACATGGAAAAAGCACATGAGTAGCATCATGTGTAGCACTGCTACTGAATTTATACCGTTACATTTAGTGACCTGTTTAGATAATACTGCAGGTATGTAGGTATCTGTCAGGATTTGATGGTGGACCTGAGTGTTGTTTCAGCTTTTAGTGTTTATAAAAAACTGTCATCTGTATAGAAAACAGGGTCATCTTTTATCTAACTGTTACATATATCCACATATTTCTGAAGTGGTGGCTTTTTATAAAACTCCTGTAACGACAACACCTGCGATGCATTTTTCAGTTAGTATAAATATTTATTTTTCATTCCAGTTTGAATTTTCTTTGTATAAAACTGATGATATAACATGTTCCAACATGTGGTTTGCATGACACACAATGCATGAATTACCATTTTCATAATCCTAGTCTTATATTATTATGAGAACAAATGCTTTTAATCACTTACAGCACAGGAAAGCTATCGACCAAATCAGTTATTTGGTTGACAACTTTATCATAACTATTGTATTATTATAATGACAATTTAACCTCTTTAAAGAATCACACACACACACACTTACAAGTATTCAGTAAAGCCACATGTTATAGTGGGAAACTGAACGATCTGCCGAATGATCTGCCTTCTGACCATGCCACGCCCACTAAGTTTTTTCCGGCTACCCTTTTGGCAGCGACAGCCGCTGGGCGCTGGAGCACGGACTGTAATTCCACAAAAAGAAAAGTATATGTTAGTATGTAAGAGGTGTGTTAGAGTACTGTAAGACAGTTTAAATGAAGTGGCAGACTAGAGTATCGAAAGATTTTACTTAAAGGTTAAATATGGAACATGGACACTATAGTGACATCTAGTGTTTGGAGGTGGTAGCTGCAGCAACAGAAAACATTTTCCAGCTGTCGGGGTGTTGGTTTACTGCTGACACATTAAGTGACCAGCCAGCACCATGTCCAGTGACAAATCGTACAGGTTAAGGATAATATCTACTAATAAGTTAATTTTACAACAATATTTACAGTTATAACATCTTCTGGGCTCCGAATCAGCTGCTAGATTTAACTAATCCGCCACTTCAGTCCCAGCCTCGCCTTTCCAAGCAGACTTTTAACCACAATGGCGCCCCCCGTTGGCTGGTAGATGTAAACATAAACCCAGCGTTGTGCCCTCAAAATAAAATGTAGATTTTTTTTGTTGTAAATTTAGCTTTTAAAGGAGAAACTTTACATTCATTCTGCACACCTCTAAACACCAGGTGGAGATATTTTTTTAAATATAGTTTTTTTTATAAAAATGTTCTATATTC
Source organism: Nothobranchius furzeri (assembly GCF_043380555.1). Taxonomy (NCBI): domain Eukaryota; kingdom Metazoa; phylum Chordata; class Actinopteri; order Cyprinodontiformes; family Nothobranchiidae; genus Nothobranchius; species Nothobranchius furzeri. Next base: position 63,137,633 of record NC_091754.1, read on the forward strand.
CACTTTTAAGTAAAAGTAACAGTCTACATGTGTGTGTGTGTGTGTGTGTGTGTGTGTGTGTGTTTACTCAGGTAAAGCAGTGTGTGGACTGCCATTAATCACGTCCTGCGCTCTGTTTGTTTATTTTATTTTTTGTCCGTATCGTTGTAAGTAAAGCACTTCTGACACCTGCCCATGTTGTGAAAAGTGCTCTGTAAATCAACCTTGATTGATTGATTGATTGATTGATTGATTGATTTAAAAGTAAAAAGCACAATGCAGTTGAGGGGTCTTGGTGGTTGCTACAGGTTGCTGTCTAGTGGCTGTATCACACCTGGGTGGGTCTGAGTGAGGGCCCGGGGGCTCGTGATGTGGGGGTGGCCGGCCCCGTGCAGGGATCTGGGCGGGGTCCTGGGGATTGGGTCCTAACTTGAAGGCTGCCTGGAGGAAGGCGGGAACGCATGGCAGAGCTGGGCCCAGGCTTATGGGGCCCCAGGTGGACCGTGGCTCCTCTGAAATAATGGTAACAATTCTGTTCTATCATGGGGGAGGGGGATGTCCAGAAGGGGGAGGACCTAGCCTTACCTGGATGTCTTATGTCTTAAATATTCTGGAAGTTGGACAACTGCAGGTATGGGAGTAGATATTCTGCTGGGGTGGAGCTGGGTTGGTGCCCTCGGACTCCGTGGGGCTCTGCAATGCTGCTGTTTTGGGCCCTGGCGAGATGGGCTGAGGTCTCCATGCCCCAGGTGGTATTTTGGGAATGGAGGTGCCTATTGGGGCCAGCGGGGGAGCTGGCTCCCTGGAGGGCTTTTGGACCCCCAGCCATTCATCCCCATCCCCATACATTTTCCTCCTACTGCTCCCTCACATCATCACACAAACATGTACATAGGACCTTGAGGGGTGGGGAAGTCAGGGAGTGTGGGTATGGATCCCATTTCCACAGTCCAGTGGCAGCCTGCCCCCCAATTTTACTTGTATATCAAACTCCTAGGTACTTGGGAGTGAGCACACTCAACGGCATTTGGCAGGGAGATGATTCAGCCTCACCCCGAGTGCCGGTGCCCGCTTCCAATTTTAAACTGCACTTAGACACAGAGGACTGTGGGGGAATGATGACGCCTGCATTGACCCCCAAGCTACAAAATGCACTTAATCAACATGCATCAACACTGTATTTGAGCAGGGGAAGGGAGACTAGGGGTCTTAACTCACCTCTGTTCTTGCTTGGCGTACCGGGGCTGGAGGCTAGGAGGGGGAGCTGGCTATCTGGTTGGGGTCTGAGGCGATGGGTTGCTTTGCTCGGCGTTAGATGGGGGTGCATGCTCAACATCGCCCCAGCAGAACGGGGCTAAATTTGGTCCTGGGATGGTTGTACCGTTTGTGCAGCAGTACCAGGACCAGAGTGAATAGGGTATGCATGGGGAGAGTGAGTGGGTGTCTGGTGTTCACTTTTGTAAGTCTCCGGTTGTGTGTGCATGTGCGAGCATGAGGGAGGGAGTGTTTGACTGTGTTTGTGTATGACTGTAAATGTCAGGTGGGGTTTTGGACTCCTCCTCTCTCTTGGGTATTCCTGTGCTGCTACACATCTTGGCCTGCCCTCCCCCTGCCACATTTGCTGCTGAGTGAGGTGCTTTGGTCTGCCTGAGTGTTCGTGGCTCCCCGATTCGGGGGGCTTAAGATTTTTGGCATCTGTTTGGTTGCTCCCGGTGGCTGCCTAGTGGGATCTGCATCCCTGGGCTCTGTTGGGTCCCCGGCAGGGTTGGTTGCCCCTGGGTCCCGGGGCGTTGGGTCCTGGGCCCGGTCAGCTTGGGGGTAGGAAGCTGCGGGTGGGCCTGTGGGCTTGCTGCTGTTCTCTCCCCGGACTCTGCCGGCTGCTGGTTGTGGCCCCCAGGGCAATCTTCTAAGTCTCTCATGAGGGGGGCAGGGGCTTTTCTGGTTGCAGTCTCCCTGGGGTCCCTGTGCTCTGTGACAGCTCCTGGATCTCTGGGACTTGGAGCTCCCCCCGTCTCCTGCGCATCTTTGGGGGGCAGATCTGTGGTCCCTCACACTCTCTATTGGACGCTCGTATGGAGAAACCTTACATAAACAAGCGCGTGTACACACACAGGTGCTCACATGGTGCTCTCATAAGTATGGACTTGGTCACGTTCAACACATGGCATAAGGCTGTGGTGGGCACTAAATGCACTGTGATTTATTATCATGATTGTTCAGTTAAACAATGTTGATTTTATGTTTTCCCATCAGGTTGACGCAGTGATGGCTTGCTCCTGTTGTATTGCTGTGTGTCCCTTTTCTGCAGGTCTAGAAGCAGACTCCTGTCCATCATTGACTGTTTTTTTTGTTTGTTTTTTGTGGACCCCACCCCCTATTTCTTTTGTCTCTTCCTTTCTCTTTCACCTCTGTCTCCGTGTCTGGTCAGAATTACAAAGCATCCAAAATACAGTAACAATAAAGTTGTAAGTATCAGGCGTGGCTGTTTGCTTCACAGCCAGACAGGACACGGGAAAAATAATAATCAGAATCAGAATAAGCTTTAATGCCAGCGCTCCAGCGACCCAGAGCATAGGAACTTGACTCCGCAAACACAACCTGACCAAGGTTAAACACACACACATGTAGACAAGACAGATACAGGCAGTCCACGAGAGCAGCCAGAACGGCGCTCATTTCATTAGATGAAAAGGGTGTTACATGAGGATAATTGGGGGTAAGGTAAAAAAAAGGCATAGCAGAGTTAGACCCAGCGGGGAGTAGCTCTATTATACAAAAAACTCCTCAACATAGAAGCACGAACATCACAGTTACAAAACATCAGACTCCGATAGGGAGGCGGGGGGGGGGGGATCCTGAATCCTCCAACGGGAGCTGCCAGTGTACGGCGCTCACAGCTGCAGTCAAACAGGTGGGAGGGAGAGATGAGGGCCAGAGAGCACATTGAGTTTCCTGTAGGTTGGTGACCTCGAAGCAGAAGTCACAATCTGAAGGCAAGGGGGAAGGTCGGGTCACAGCATCTGTCTGCATTCCTCCTTTCGTGGGGGTGATATTGATGGCAGCTTTGGAGGCTGCCCTTGGCGTCAGATAAGGATAAACAAGACTTTGTTTGGGGCAGACAGAGATAAGTTTTCCTCTCTGCCTTGGAGTCTATTAAGTGATCCTTCATGTCCACCAGTGAAGCCAATTATACGTTCTAAACATCCCCACACCGTCCGGCGACCCTCTCCGAGATGACATCCATCTTGCGCACTAACACAGGCAACGCCGCGAGGACATTGTCCAGCTTACGGTTCACCTCGAGTAACGTCCCAGTCTGTGAGGTCACCGCACGGGCGGCACATTCCGTGGGTACGGGTCGCACTCCAATCGCTCCCGTCTTCCCAAATTTCCAGAAAACCAGATATCCTCCCACTCCAATCAGAGGAAATCCAGTGATCATCAGGCCGAACATCCACAAATCTTCCACGTCCTCGATGGACAACTGAGAGAGGCGCACGATTCGCCAGACCTCCCAAGAATCGAGTGCATATCCCGCTGCGAATGTCCCTTGAGGACAGGTGGGAGCCCCCTTCTCCGTTCTCAATCGCGTTGAATAACCAGTTAATTAAGTCCATTTTCCAAAAAGAAGTAGTGATTTTCAGGAGAAATGCAGAGAAGTGCTCTGTAGGCAGACAGGACAGAGAGCCTTGGGAAAAAGCAGATAAAGGAGCTGAAGCAAAAAGCGTCTGTACTCTCTGAGAGCCGGATAGGAAGGATAAGAGTAATAAAGCACAATGCAGTAAAAATACACCTGGAAGTACAATTGTTTTAAAAAGCTACTCAAGTAAATGAACAAGTTACTTCTCACCTCTGGGAACAGGTTCCGGAGCTGACCTCACCCCACTTTTTAAGTTTGCAACGATCAAGGGTGCTTTTGGGTTGGCGGTCCTAGTTGGTGTGGGTACTGGCATTTGGGCTGGGGATTTTGAACTGGTCCAAGTGGGAACTTTGGGAACATGCAGGCAAAACTCCTGATAATGTTCAGAAGTATCAGGCTTATGGGTCGTCTGTTCCATCCATTCTTGGTCTAAAGAGGAGAAACTCGTAACAATGCTGACAGTGATCATGGTAATGTTGGAGTTCAAACCTAAATTATATTACATTTTATTATCTAACCTCAATTTTAATATTATTTTATAGTATAAAATGTACAAACCTTAACCTGAATCAAGTGAAGCCTGCAGGACTTTAGATTTTGTTCTGGGTTCTTTTGTTCTGGAATTACTTTCAAACTGGGAATAATGTCTTGTACTTTTCAAGATCTCTTAGCTTTCATCATGTAGTTTAACAGGTTTTATTAATACTTTCATTAGTTAGTATTTCCTAATGGAACAGGTCTGGTAGTAATCAGGTCTGGCTGTGGCTAGTGGAACTGAACTCAGTATTTTTCTTTTAAAGACTGAATTTTGGAATGCTCATAAACAAAAGCTTTTACTGTTTGAGCTTTCATGGTGGCTGAAGTTCTCCTGTGGTACCAGCAGATCCTGCTGGGAGCCAGCTTGTAATGTGTGTACTCACTTTTTCCAACTTGGTTGCCACGGGTTACAGAAACAAATAGACAGTAGCATGGACGTAGTTTTGGGGGGGACGGGGGGACATGTCCCCCATGCTTTTTCTGAAGTCAATTTTTGTCCCCTGCACTTTTTACCATCCAAAAACAACATTACGCTGCTTAAGAATGAGAGATGGCTCTCGATTTCAGTCGTTTCAAATAAAATTGATATTACTTGCATTGATTTATGGGTATTTTAATAGCTCCCCCCCCGTGATATTACAGTAGTTTCATCAAACTACCGCTGGGTGGTGCTGGTGGTCCAAACATTTGAAACTTCCAAAACACGTCAAACTCAGCAGTTGAGTTTAGATCGAGCCCAACTAGAAGTCAAACACAAAAGCAGCGTAGAACACCCGAAAACCTTCAAAATAAACCCAGCCAGTTCACATAGGTGGATCCCATTTTGAACCTATATGGGCAAGCCGTATGGGTCCCACCAGGGTTTGTCCGCAGTTTCCACGGTGGCCCCACAGGGGTTTACCAACAAACAATCTAAGCCCCTGATCTCTCTGGGCAAACCCCTGTGGGGCCACCATGGAAACTGTGGACAAACCCTGGTGGGACCCATATAGGTTCCATGTGGGGCCCGCCTATGTGTGCAGTATGCAATTTCATGCGAACTTATGTTACTGATGTAAACACAATAGAAAGTAACCCACAGACATATTTTTATGCATGCAGTTGTCTTTCTGCTCGTCTATGATTGTGTATTGACGTGAAGTTATGAGTGGTGTTGCAAGTTTACCCTTGATTTGGTGATGTCATGGGATCAGCTGTGTGGAATGCTTTCACTCGCGTTTCACATTGGAGTTTTATTTTACTGCCACCTGTGTACTTGACAGTTCTGCATTCCTGACATTGCATAAAAGAGCCTTTAGGCTGTAGTTTTGGTCATAGTTTGTGTATACTTAAGCCTGGGGCACACCAGAGGCAGATGCGCTGCATCGCAACCGTGATTTTGAGGAGCCAAGTGGTCCCACAGGATGTTAGTTTTCAGTTTATTATTATGCTTCATGCGTGATATTATCTGTCTACAATAGGAACACGTGTAGAAACAGTGTTCGTGTGTGATGAGGCTTATGCAAAAAGACTTTATAGGGGGCACGGGTGGGGATTTAACACCATCTCTAGAACCTGCTCAGATAATATGGGGAAAGGAGGAGCGGGGGAGCGGGTTGCCGCACATTTTTGTTGACCGTCAGTTGATCGCTGTGATAATTGTACAGTTTGATTTTGAGCACGCCATATTTCGAGTAAATTGGAGTTACTTTAATAAAGTTTTTGGAAATGCAAGTTTGAAATGGCGGCTGATGCTTGTAAAGAGCGCGTCACGCCGGCCCGACTCAGCCTCTCAAGCGGCTTTTAGTTTGCCTCTGAAGTCGCAGAAATACGCTTGTTTTGTGTGCAGAGGGGATGTGTTCCATGTGACTTTCTTCCTGTTGCTGATCGACTGGGGAATGACTAGAACACAAATGCTCGTTCCTCTCTCTGTGGTCAGAACCATTCTGACCCGATTCTTATCAAAGTAACCACCCCTCTCGGTTTTCTTTGTAAAAAAAGATCCTGTGGAGGAGAAGTAGACAGTGTGAGTCTGGCGGCGTCCTACTCCACTCCTCTGTAGAGTAAAAACTCAGCTGATGTCTCCAGTTGTCTGTCTGTTCCGATCTCGGAGTTGTAGGGTTGAGGAAAGACCCCATCACAGGGCGCGGCACAGCGTTGAGCGCTTCTTGGAAAGTTGAGCGATAGTCACAACATCACATGGACTTGAGAACAGGAAGCGGGAAGTGACTCTATTGTTTACACGTAATCAGACTTGCTGTTGTGTTTTGTGAGACTCAAAGTCATTAAAATGGGTAAGTTAGTACGCTATTTGAAATTTTTAAGATTAATAGTGTAGAGGATAAGATGTTTTTTTTTTTTAAAGTGGAGTTGAAGCCAGATATCTTATAAAAATGGGGCCTTAATTACAGGGTTGACTTTAACTTGGCAGGAACTATTGGGCCTGTCTAAATACTGTTATTAAAAGTCTGGACCACCGGTCATTACCTGATAAACAGTTCTCCTAATAAAATCTACTGCAGCTTTGCTCGGAATAAACTGCACAAACTATTCCTTTGCAGATCTTGGAAAACCGGAACACGAACAATGACTTTAGACAAACGTGCTTTTAAACCAAAGATTTACAGTTCAGTTCTATACCTTCTTTACAGATGACCTCTTGACCTTTACGACCACTACAATAGCATTTTAAAGTGATCAAAACTGCAGCTGGGTTTGTGCCGTAAAGCCGTTCCACGTTGTAAAGTGCTCCACAATGTTGTAAACAGCCGCGGCGCCTATCTTCAACGCCTCGGCGTGGCGTCTCAGGGACATGGCGCTCCCAGTGTGCCTACTCTCATAAACTATAATGGCTTCTATTTAAAATGATGGTGCGGCGCGTCGTGTCTGCCTCCGGTGCGCCCTAGGCTTTAAAGTAAATCCCCCGGTCCTCATGCCGGTTATGTCCCCCCCACGTTTAAAGTCAAAACTACGTCCGTGGATCTACGCGAATGCTAACGTAATTCCAGTATGCAAAAGTGTGTTGTGGCAAATAAAATCCTGGTACATAGGCAAAATTTTTTTACTCACGCTCACCGGTTATAAGCACCCTTGTCTGTAAAAATGTGCAGAACAAATAAGTGTGTAATAAAGGGTATCTGTAGAAAACCACTTGTCCGTATGAAGACCGAACTTTGGGGTCATGTGGTCAGATGAGGGAAGATTTATTCTGCTGCAGTGTGATAAAGTGAATGTGGTCTGAGATCATCTTAGTTCTAGACATGGACGTAATTTTCACTTTAGAAGTGGGGGGGACACGGGGGAGGGAGGAGGGGGGAGGGGTATCTTTACGGTATGCTCTAATGGGAAACAGACTTCAACACATACGGTTGTATTCCGCTTGGTCCTAGAGCTCATCCAGTGTTAATTTAATATAGTGTAATATTGTTTTGGATGGTAAAAAGTGCAGGGGTCAAAACTTGACTTTGGAAAATGTGGGGGGGACATGTCCCCCCTGTCCCCCCCCCAAAATTACGTCCATGGTTCTAGAAAGGTCCTATGCTCAAATGATGTGGTCAATCTGTACAAACCCATGTAACAGATGTCGGTGCTCCTCTGATGACAGGAACTCTAAGAGTAAATGAACACTCAGCTGTTTTTAGGCTCGATGAACCAAAACTACAAGAAATGTCTGTCATAGTCAAAGCTCATGGTGGCCCAGTAAAAATATTTAAAGTATTTTCTTTTTTTTTTTCAATGGTATAAAGGATCCATATTGGTTACGTTTATGTCTGCTGGTTAAAACAGCTCTGACCTCAAAGTTTATTCACTAATTTCATAAAAAATAAATGAAAACATTTAAAAACAACATTTTTAAGATTTATTTTTGAGACGATGACAATTGTGTAAAACGTTACCATCAAAAAAAATTTTTTAGGAGAAATAAATCTGCTGTATAAAAACAGCTGTTGAACTCACTTTCTGTAGTTTGGACCAGCAGAGTCATCAGAAGTAGCCGACCAGTCATGTAGGGGACCATCATGGATCTGGATCCAACCACCATCGAGCTCCCAGTCAGACTTACTGGGTTTGGTTTCATCACATATGGCTGTTATCGTAGGAGGTCTCATATCTGATCATTTAACAGCAGAAAAGGAAGGAAGTTGAAGCTGATGATAAGTAACTGATGCATCTCTTAAAGGTCTCCGCGAACGCTCCAGGATTTGAAACTCTTCTGAGTTTATCTTCGTATTGCACGGAACGGAAGTCACGCCACCAACACGGCGATTCTGATGATGACTAGAGACATTCATCGAACCATGTCAGGTAAAAAAAAACTTTATCTTTTTTACTAAACTGTGTAAAAATAGAACAAGGAAATGCTCCAGGATTTGTATTAAAAAGACATTCAGCTTTTTTGAAAGCTGGTTTGCATCAAAAATGTGGAAAGTTACGTTCGTGTTAGTCACCGTGTCAGGGCACAAGTCTGTGACAGGTCATTGGTTGAAACCGTAAATGGATTTAAATGGTATAATGTTTCACTTATAGTGAAATATTCTGATCTTCCTTCCACTTTTAAAAAATCTGAGTAACAGAGAACAGCGGCACTATCCACCTCCACTAGCATTTCTGGGAGGATCCCAAAGTCTTTTATAATCCCTGATGTGTGTCCTGGTCTTGCCCTAGGGTTTCCTCTTAGCAGAACAAGCTGGAACCATCTCAACTGGCTCATCTTCATGCTGAAGAGCATCAGCAGCTTCCTGAATTTCCCAGCTCCTCACTCCGGCTGAACAGGGTTGTATTTCCTTCATTCAGCTCCTTCAAACAGGACAATTATAACAAAATATATAAAAACTGCAAGTGAAAGTTCATTTTGATGGGTTCACTTCACTTAAAATTATAAGTAAGTAAATTGTAATTATTTAGCACTTATCACAAAGTGCTTCACACCTGTTGTCATCTAATGTTGTCATTATTATGATGAAGATGGACAAAACAAAAAATTCTTCCTCCTGGCACTCACAGAGCACGGTCGCTTCTGCTTTGCTCCCTTATCTTTTTTTCCCAAGGCTCTTTTAGTCCCGTCTGCCTACAGAGCGCTTCTCTGCATTTCCTCTGGAAATCACAATTTTTCAGAAATGGATTTAATTAATTGGTCATTCAACGCGATTGATAAGATTTTTTCTACGATGAGAACAGAGGAGGGGGCTCCCACTTGCCCTCACGGGACACACGCAGCGGGATATATGCTCGATTCCTGGAAGGAGTGGAATATCATCTGTCTCTCTCAGCTGTCCATTGAGGACATCAAAGATATGTGGATATTTGGTCTGATGATCACTGGATTTCTTCTGATTGGAGTGGGAGGATATCTGGTTTCCCGAAAAATTGGGATGACGGGAGCGATTGGAGGGTGACCCGCACCCATGGACGGCACCGTCCGGACGGAGACCTCACAGAATGGGACGTTGCTCGAGGTGAATCGCTGCCGGGTCTGTTATTTCTTACAGACCCGGCAGCAAAAACATGAAACCTGATGCTTTATCCAGGCAGTTCTCTCCAGAGAAAAACCCAGAACCAGCCACTATCCTGCCTCCCTCCTGTCTGGTTGGCGCCGTTATCTGGGACATCCATCACCGTGTCAGAGAGAATCTCAAGCTCGATCCCAGCCCAGGTAAGGGTCCCCCAAACGGATTGTTTGTTCCAACCACCATTCGAGGACCTCTCATTCATTGGGCCCACACAGCAAGATTTTCGATTCATCCTGGCGTTGGAAGGACCGTAGCGTTGCGGCCTGCCACATCTGCGCCAGGAATAAAAGCAGCCATGAGCCTCCCTACAGTCTCCTACACCCTCTTGCTGTTCCAAAACATCCTTGGTCACACATAGCAATCAATTTTGTAACTGGCCTCCCCCACTCTCGAGGGTTTCTGTTATCCTCTCCATCACTGATCTTTTCTCAAAGGCCCGTCAGCTAGTCTCTCTCAAATCTCCCCCTCCTCCACAGAAACTGCACAACTGCTCATTGAACACGTTTTTCGGTTCCACTAAATCCCTGCAGAGATCGCGTCTGATCGAGGCCCACAGTTCATCTCCTGGGTTTGGAAGGAGTTTGCCACCCAGTTGGGGGCTCGGGTCACTTTGAGTTTGGGTTCCCACGCCCAGAGTGACGGCCAGGAGACATTCTGACCAGATGCCCAAGCCACCTCAACTGGCTCCTCTCAGTTGTTACTTGTACAACAAAAATAAATTCATTCATTTATTTATTTGCCGCTGTAAACAGATAAGACGAATGTTCCACTTCTTTACGTGCTCTTACCCGAAAAGGTATCTGGTGTTGAAAAGATGATAATCCAAACATGAAGGAGAACAACACTGGTAGTGAAACGCCTCATGGTTCTGTACATGCATGTTCTCCAGCTTCCCTGCTGGAGTTTGGGATCCAAACCATTCCCCTACCAGTTTGTTTAACCAGTTTACTGATTAACCACAAAACCAACTAAGCATCTATAGTTAAAGGTCAGATTTATTTTTCAAAAACAAATGATAAGAATTAAAGTATTTTGTTATTGTGTCGTCTGTTTTAAAGCAACACATTCCATTCAGACACAGCCGGAGAGATCTGAAGGAAATGTTGAAAATTAAATAATCATGAAATTATTTAACATCAAATTTTTGACAAAATATGTTTAATTCATTTTTACATGAACGAAAATTAGGAAAATTTTTATTTTTACAATCTGAAACGTATCTCAAAGCCTGCTTCACACCTAACAGCACAGAGGTGGTCTGGTTATGATTTTCAGATTTGGCTCCTGTTGGCTATCGTCATCTTTTGTGGGGTGGGCAGTAGAATCATCACCATGTGTAAAATGTTTGAGATAAACAGTTTAACTCCAGACTTGTTCAGGTGAATCCCATTTTCCCTAAAAAAAGCGTCTGTGGTCCCAGAAAAAGTTGAAATGGGCGTGGTGCATAGGGTTGAGCATTGTTTGAATGATTCCAATTCCTTGTTTCGATTCAGGTTCCTTTAGCAATTCCTTATTCTGATTCTTTCAAGAGCCAGGATCCAAAAACTTTACATGTACAGGACCCGTAAGACCCCAGGTCCTACCTGATGAAATCATCTGTACCTTAACATGATTTTTAATTCTATGAACAATAACATCACCTTAATTTAGACAAAAATATGTTTTCAAGAAAGAAAGAAAAATAAGTTGTATCACAATGTTTGTTTCTGACCACGACCAAATTAAGGGAACCGAAGAAGCCTCTGGGAGAGGAAAAATGTCTAACATAACCAGAAAAGTCCAGCTGTTTTCCACTAAACCTCTCAGGGGGATCGCGTCTAGGATGACTGAGAATCTACGACATGCTGCAGAAGTGATTAAGTCAAAAGAGAAACTGGGTAAGAGACAGACAGCTGGTATGATCGGCTCTGAAAGGCATGTATCAGAATTTGCAGATCACGTTTTTTTCACGGCGATCGGTCACTGATTAATCTTCCAGTGGGAAGACTGGGAACTGAAAACTAGAAATTGAAATTTAAAAACCTGAACCATTCTGGGAAAAACTGACAGTTAGTCCCGGTTCTAATCAGTGCTTGATGCCCAACCCTATTGTTTACCTGTTGGAGCAGATCAAGTAACCTTGCGCTGCAAGATGAATTCTCGTGAGATTTGGAGTTTTCCAAACTCAGGAGAACCAGACACATGGTAACTGCTGCATGAGCAAATGAATGACGCTTGAGCGAGTTGTTGTTTTCCATGCGCACATCGTATATGTCATTTGAGTTGTTACTGTGTTTGGCTAAAGACAAAATATGGTAGCCAGTGCCAGCCGAGCACTACCAAGCATGTCCTCCAGTCAGCTCAAAATATTCCACCAGATAGCGCTCCCTCTTTCAGACGGTTTCCAGATGTGTAGACTCAACACGGGGCGGGGCTACACATGGAGATCTGGCTGCTGTCAGGTTACGTCAAAAACACACGCTTGGTCAGCCACCCTCCACATCAGACCCCTGACGCCAAAAGGGCCCTTTTTCATTACTTATGTGCGAAAAGGGGGTTTTCCCTTATTTGAATGCAGATCCCAATGCAGCGTTACACTGACACAATGGGATGTCCGCAGCCAGGGTACCAAACAAGCTCATTGTACCTCACCCTAACCTTGTCCTCTTATTTAACCTTCCCCTCACCCCTATCCTAACCTTAACCATCTTGCTAGCTAACACGTTAGTGATGTGTCGATCGCTCTAAAAGCCGGCTCGCTGAAGTGAATGGCGGGAGGCGCCTCGTCATTGGTCGAGTTTGGACCGAGCCAACGCGAGGGGGAGGTTTCAACTACCAAGGTGGAGGTTAGAAGTAGAGGGTATGTGTAACCTCCCCCTCGCCAGATGGTATGTTCTAACGTTCCCCTTGGGCGGCAAATACGAAAATTGACAGTCAGACTCTGACTGTCAGAGTCAGACCAAGCGTTTGTTTCCGACGCTTAGGGTGTGAGAATGTGTTGGATTAAGATGATGATGCCTCACTCAGATCATTGTCAGTCACCCAACACATTCAGTGAAGTGTATCCACATATCAGAGCGCTTCCTCTCGTGCAGCTTGCTGTTTACAGCTCGCCTGCAGCAACGGACAACATTATGCTGTGGTGCATGCATTGCTGTCTATCTGGCAAATCACGTTCCCAAAAGATCTCATTACTGAATAGGTACCGAAACACGACACTCTTTCATATCATGTGAATTGGTCCTAGATAAGTACCACGAAATGTGGTCGCCGCCCTGAAAAATACAGAATTCTGTACCCATCCCTTCAGAAAATACAAAAATATATATTTTTATCCTAAACTTCCAATAAGTTTTGGGATGTTTGTTTTGAAGCGCCTCGTGATTTTTATCTTGAGAGGCGCTACAGAAAAGATCTTTTCTTCTTCTTTATTCTTGCTCATAATAACACGAGCAGGAGGCTGTGGGCTGAATTAGGATTATTCTGCCCAGCTGATGTTTCGCCTTCACTAATCAGTACAAACCGGTACACTATCCTGCCCTTTGGGAACATTTTAACTCATCTCCTCATGTCCATTGTGTATGTGGGGAGGAGCAGATAACGGAAACATGATCTCCCGTGACTTAAAATGAACCCAAACTTCTTCCAGTTGAATTTAACATCAGTTTATCATCATGAACCAAAAGAATTAAAACTTTTACAGGCTGGCACAGCAGCACAGATGTTCTTTGTTTCTCTAACCGCTCTCTAATTCAGAGGAGCTCACTCTCTCCTGTAAACTCTTCTGTGTCCTTAAGTAAAAGAGACAGATGATTAAATCATGCAACTGCTGCCACTCACCCCTACCCCATTGCCAAACAGGCTCTCCTAACATCACAACACTCGGTCTGAGCCTGAATGAACCTAGGTTTTTTGAGCGCTTCACCATGGAGGAATAAAAGTGTGTCTAGAGCTGGTGAATGTTCTCAGTCACCCAGGTCATGGTAATCCAAAGGGGTTCGAATGAAGGCTTCTTTGGTTTCTTGAGGACGTTTCGCATAGCATCCGAGGAGCTTGTCCTCCTTTAGTAAAGTGGGTTTTTCCTGTTTGACATAGTTTCCTTTACTCCTCTCTCAAAACATCTATCTTCTCTGTCCAGAATGTGTAATTTATCACTTTCAAAGGTGTGTCCCTTGTCCTGTAGGTGAAGGTGGACTGCAGTGTTGACCTGAAGAGGTGGCTCTCCTGTGTTGTGCCATGCTCTTTTGTAATTGTTGTTTAGTTTCCCCGATGTAAACATCTGGACAGTCCTCGCTACTTTGGACTGCAGAAACAACAGCACTAAGATTCTGTTTGGGTGTTTTGTCTTTTGGAAGGACCAATTATTCCCTTCACTTCCCTCTATCAGACTCGCTCATCTGAGCTGGCCATGATGCAGGATCGCTGCTCGCTCTCTGACCCATCCTGCTCACACTCTCCGACGGAAAAACCCCGAATCTGAATGTGACTCTGGAGGGAAAAGCGGTTAGCTCTACTCCGTGAACTCTGGTGACCAAAGGTCGTCTTTTCCAGACTGGATCTGTCCTCAGCTGATCAGAACCGAAGCGTTGGATCTTTAATCGAGTGAGAGAGCTGATTTCATCTCTAACAACATCCTCTCAGATGTTTGTCTGCACCATGAAAATGTTGTGTGGCTGCACACATTTTAACAGCAGAGACACTGATCAACTGGACCTGAGTCCTTGTAAAATCTCTCATCCACACATGGAAAACCTTCAGTCAGCAACTTCATGTCCTTTTGTTTCTGAAGGAGAAAGAACTCTGTGGAACTACAGTTTCTTCTTCACACAAGAAGAAGCTTCTGAATTTCTGCTCTTTGTTCCAGTTTTTTCTCTTGATCTGGTCTTGATTTTGGACCACATGGGTCTGATTTTATCTCCTGTCCTTCTAGAAATCTGATCTGGATTCTTTCTGTGATTCAGGCTTCACTGAAGCGGTTGTCCTGTTGGATTCTGGGTTAGATGGCTGCAGCGCTGTAGACTCTGCTTTAAATCAGTCAGACCTCCATCACCTGCAGATGTAGACAGGTAGGCGAGGGCACCACCACATCACTCCTGTATGGCCTCTTTACACTGGCTTCCTGTTAGTTTCATCATTCGGTTCAGGTTTCGGACTCTTCTAGCGAATGAAATTTGTCTGATTAGCTTCAGCATCACGACCCAGTCAGAGCGCTGAGGTCAGCATCTCAGCTGCTTCTGGACTTCCCCGCCACCAAATGAAACACTGATGGAGCCTTTTCAGCCATTGCCTCTAAATTATGGGATGTTCTGCCTTTCCACACCAGAGCAGAACCACTTCATGATTCATCAAACAAGTTGAGCTTCAGCAGGAAGTGAAGAAACTGAAGCAGGTAAACATCTCAGCAGCTCTGCAGTCACAACTTTGACTTTGACCAACTATCCCGGTTTTTTAACAGATGCTCACGCAACACCTCCAAGCTGCTCCTGATAAGCTTTTGTTGGTGTTCTGTGTGAAAGTCCAGAGGTGGAATGGGCTCTCCAGCTGATCCTCCACTAATCCACCTGAGAGCCAACAGAGCTAGTCACCGAGCTGAGTAGGTGAGTGTGCAGTGGGAGACAGCAGGTGTAGTGTTGTGGGATTTCATTAGAGACTTATCACACAATGAGAAAACAGTCCTGGATTCAAGCTTTTAATTCTGATGACAATGAGAAGAAACGAAGCAGGAAGCATAAAGATCGTTGCTAAGATCTAGAACCAACAAAGTCAACGTTAATCTAAGTGAAACGTCTCATGAAACTAAAGAATATTAGAAAAGTCACATAAAAAGAAGTAAAACAAACATTGTAAGATATCTCCAACATGCTGTAACAGCTGCTTTACCTAAAAGGACAACAGAACACCTGAATGACGGAGAACGCCAGGGGTCTCCAACCTCTTTTGGCCCATGAGCTACTTTTACACAATGAAAGTATCGAAGAGCTGCGGCCATACCATTTATTCCCATTGATATTTTCCATGTGTGAATACGCTTATGTATAAAACGCTAAACATGCATTGTAGTCACAAGTTGATTTTTCTACACATCAATATTACAAAGTAATGACAAGGAAAATAGTGACACACTTTTTGTTAACTAATCAGATACTTTCAGAGAATAAAATACTAATCTGCGTCGTGTGAATGGTCTGACATTTACTTTAGAATGGATCAGTGACAGAACTTTTTGAGCACACGGGAAAGGCTAACCTGTTCAGTCCCTGACCCTGAGCCCTGCCCGGATCCTAAACAGCCATGTCAGTTTTTCATAGTTTTTGTCATAAATGAACAAATACTTACACAAACTATTGATTGCCTTTTAAATAACATTTAACGTTCTTTAAATGGCATTTAATAGAAAACTTTTCAAGTAATTCTTTCATTTTTATTATTTTTCCAAACAAAGCAAAACAAATGTTCTGATCAAATGAATAAAGCTGAAGGTTTTTAATAAAACACAAGCTAAATGTGATGAAAATACAAACTTTTAAATAGTTTGAACTGAAGTGAAAAATGTAACAAAAGAAAAAACGTTTCTTCCTGCATTCCTGATTTACTGAATAATTGTATGTATTTTTGCTGATGAAAGCAAAGGTTTGCTTCACTGTTGAATTACTGCAGGTAAATTATGCTTCGCTGCATTAATTGCTGACAATATTAAGGTTGGAGGATTAGTTAAAGGTGGGGTTTTTTTCTCCACAGGTCTGATGGCTGTGCAGAGAGAGAGAGACAGAGACAGAGACAGAGAGAGACAGAGACAGAGACAGAGAGACAGAGAGAGAGAGAGAGAGAGACAGAGACAGAGACAGAGACAGAGAGAGACAGAGACAGAGACAGAGAGACAGAGAGAGAGAGAGAGAGAGAGAGAGACAGAGACAGAGACAGAGAGAGACAGAGACAGAGACAGAGAGACAGAGAGAGAGAGAGAGAGAGAGAGAGAGAGAGACAGAGACAGAGAGACAGACAGAGAGACAGACACAGAGACACAGAGACACAGAGAGAGAGAGAGAGAGAGAGAGAGAGAGAGACAGAGACAGAGACAGAGAGACAGACAGAGAGACAGACACAGAGAGAGAGAGAGAGAGAGAGAGAGAGAGAGAGAGAGAGAGAGAGAGAGAGAGAGAGAGAGAGCGAGAGAGAGAGAGAGAGAGAGAGGAAGCTTGTGTGTTTATCATGTATTCAAAACGAACAGCATTTAATTTGCGTTAAGTTTTTACTGCAGACAGGACTTTACGGTGGCTCAGAATATTTTACTGAGGATGTTTTCCTGAAATCAGGTCTGTATAACCAACATCAGCCAGTCTTGTTTAGAAGAGTGTCTTCAACCACCTGCAGCTGCTGGGATCAGAAATTGGGATCTGTGTTATCACCTGAGCGGTTAATCTGCGTATTTCCAGTAAAACATGTTTGCCAAAAGATTTGACTTGTCTACAGCATTTTTAGTCACGTACTTATACTGTTTATCAGTAAAAGTGCACTTTAAATTTATTTGTAGTGTCCTTTGTGGACTCTCATGTGACTGTTTAAATTTTTCTTATAGCTAAATCTTTGTCCACATAACTCACAGGCAAAGAGTTTCTGTCCTGTGTGGACTATCATGTGAGTGTTCAAATTTGTCCTTCGATTAAAGCTTTTTCCACAGAGTTCACACACAAACGGTTTCTGTCCTGTGTGGACTCTCATATGATTGTTTAAATGTATTTTTTGATTGAAACTTTTACCACAGCGTTCACATGCAAAAGGTTTCTGTCCTGTGTGGACTCTCATGTGAGTGTTCAAATTTGTTCTTTGTTTAAAGCTTTTTCCACATAGCTCACACGCAAATGGTTTCTGTCCTGTGTGAACTCTCATATGATTGTTTAAAGTTGTCTTTTGAGTAAAGCTTTTTCCACAGAGTTCACACGCAAAAGGTTTCTGTCCAGTGTGGACTCTTATGTGATTGTTTAAATGTGTCTTTAGAGTAAAGCTTATTCCACAGAGTTCACAGGCAAAAGGTTTTTGTCCTGTGTGGAATCTCATATGAGTGTTTAATGTTGGCTTAAAACTAAATGTTTGTCCACATAGCTCACACACAAATGGTTTCTGTCCTGTGTGGACTCTCATGTGAGTGTTCAAATTTGTCCTTCGATTAAAGCTTTTTCCACAGAGTTCACACGCAAAAGGTTTCTGTCCTGTGTGGACTCTTGTGTGATTGTTTAAATGTATTTTTTGATTAAAGCTTTTTCCACAGAGTTCACACACAAACAGTTTCTGTCCTGTGTGGATTCTCATGTGAGTGTTCAAATTTGTCCTTCGATTAAAGCTTTTTCCACAGCGTTCACACGCAAACGGTTTCTGTCCTGTGTGGACGCTCATGTGAGTGTTTAATGTTGATTTTTGACTAAATCTTTTTTCACAGAGCTCACACACAAAGGGTTTCTGTCCTGTGTGGATTCTCATGTGAGTGTTCAAATTTGCCCTTCGATTAAAGCTTTTTCCACAGCGTTCACACGCAAACGGTTTCTGTCCTGTGTGGACTCTCATGTGAGTGTTTAATGTTGATTTTTGACTAAATCTTTGTTCACAGAGCTCACACACAAAGGGTTTCTGTCCTGTGTGGACTCTCATGTGAGTATTCAAAATTGTCCTTTGATTAAAGCTTTTTCCACAGAGTTCACACGCAAACAGTTTCTGTCCTGTGTGGACTCTTGTGTGACGGTTTAATGTGGATTTATGACTAAATCTTTGTTCACAGAGCTCACACACAAAGGGTTTCTGTCCTGTGTGGACTCTCATGTGAGTATTCAAAATTGTCCTTTGATTAAAGCTTTTTCCACAGAGCTCACACGCAAACGGTTTCTGTCCTGTGTGGACTCTCATATGATTGTTTAAATGTATTTTTTGATTGAAACTTTTACCACAGCGTTCACATGCAAAAGGTTTCTGTCCTGTGTGGACTCTCATGTGAGTGTTCAAATTTGTTCTTTGTTTAAAGCTTTTTCCACATAGCTCACACGCAAATGGTTTCTGTCCTGTGTGGACTCTCATATGATTGTTTAAAGTTGTCTTTTGAGTAAAGCTTTTTCCACAGAGTTCACACGCAAAAGGTTTCTGTCCAGTGTGGACTCTTATGTGATTGTTTAAATGTGTCTTTAGAGTAAAGCTTATTCCACAGAGTTCACAGGCAAAAGGTTTATGTCCTGTGTGGAATCTCATATGAGTGTTTAATGTTGGCTTAAAACTAAATGTTTGTCCACATAGCTCACACATAAATGGTTTCTGTCCTGTGTGGACTCTCATGTGAGTGTTCAAATTTGTCCTTCGATTAAAGCTTTTTCCACAGAGTTCACACGCAAAAGGTTTCTGTCCTGTGTGGACTCTTGTGTGATATTTTAAATGTATTTTTTGATTAAAGCTTTTTCCACAGAGTTCACACACAAACAGTTTCTGTCCTGTGTGGATTCTCATGTGAGTGTTCAAATTTGTCCTTCGATTAAAGCTTTTTCCACAGCGTTCACACGCAAACGGTTTCTGTCCTGTGTGGACGCTCATGTGAGTGTTTAATGTTGATTTTTGACTAAATCTTTTTTCACAGAGCTCACACACAAAGGGTTTCTGTCCTGTGTGGATTCTCATGTGAGTGTTCAAATTTGCCCTTCGATTAAAGCTTTTTCCACAGCGTTCACACGCAAACTGTTTCTGTCCTGTGTGGACTCTCATGTGAGTGTTTAATGTTGATTTTTGACTAAATCTTTGTTCACAGAGCTCACACACAAAGGGTTTCTGTCCTGTGTGGACTCTCATGTGAGTATTCAAAATTGTCCTTTGATTAAAGCTTTTTCCACAGAGTTCACACGCAAACAGTTTCTGTCCTGTGTGGACTCTTGTGTGACGGTTTAATGTGGATTTATGACTAAATCTTTGTTCACAGAGCTCACACACAAAGGGTTTCTGTCCTGTGTGGACTCTCATGTGAGTATTCAAAATTGTCCTTTGATTAAAGCTTTTTCCACAGAGCTCACACGCAAACAGTTTCTGTCCTGTGTGGACTCTTGTGTGACGGTTTAATGTGGATTTATGACTAAATCTTTGTTCACAGAGCTCACAGGCAAAGGGTTTCTCTCTTGTGTGGGCTCTCATGTGTATGTTTAAACTTTTATTATGAATGTGACAAATGTCACAACTAAACGTTTTTGGTTCATTCTGGACTTTCCTGCAAAAATCTACATGTTGCTTTACGCTAACATTTTTCTTATTAACCACACATCCTGAAGATCTTATTGCTGAATGGCTCGTCACTCTTTCATGTCTCTGGAGAGACCACTTGTGGAGAAACCCTTTACCACACTCAAGGCAGCAAAAGGATTTGTTGACAGTCTTAATATCTGACTCAGAAGACCTGCTCTCATTGCAGTCAGTGTCTCCATCTCCAGTTTCTGAACTAGAGTCTAATAGCTCAACATTTGGATTCACATCATCTCCACTAACTTCAGTCTCTAAAGAATCAGATATGTGTTCATCGGGGTTCAGAACTGGGTTCCTGCTAGATTCTGCTTCTCTGCCAGTTTCTGCTGTTGTCTGGTCAGCTGAGCTGTTGGTTGGAACATTTCTGTCCTCTATTTGCTGCTGATAAAGAAGATGTAAGACCAGAGGTTTGTCTTCATCATCCTCACTTTTTATAGAAACTGATATGAATGGAAACCTGGCAGAATTAGTCTCCTTCTTCAAAAGGAGCTGCTCTCCTTCCAGACTGGTCCAGAGTTCCTCCTGTTCCTCCTTTATGTGGAACTGTTCTGGGTGCTGCTGGTCCACACCAGCACTCTGATCTTCAGAAGCTTCTTCTTTAACCATCTGGAGAACATCTATGGGAAACAGGAACACATTATGTGAATTAACCACTGTAACTTTATTTTCACACATATACTAACAAACAGTTGAATTACTGGTTTAAGTTGGTGAGATCAGAACTAACTCGGAGAACATGAATTAACTTTTGCATTGAGTGACTTTTTATCTGAGGTGAATGTATAAATATAAAAAAAAAAAAAAAAGTAGAATTACTAGAATTGATCAAATTTTTCTAATTTTCTAATTTTTCTGTTTTGGTGGCCTTGTCTTGACAACCTCAAACTCTGGTAAAAGGCCTGTATTTATATAATGCCTTCTAGGTTCTACAATATTTAGTTGGGGCTTTTTGGCCTGGATGACAGCAGCAATGTAGCGTGGCATGGAGTCTATCAGTCTGTGGTGCTGCTCAGGTGTTATGAGAGCCCATGCTGGTCTGTTAGTGACCTTCAACTCTTCTGAATTGTTGGCTTTGACATATTGCATCTTCTTCTTTACAATACCCCATAGTAGGAATGAGCGATATGACCTAAAATTTATATTGCGATAAATCAGGTGGTACCTATATATTTGGTGATAAATAGTGCGGTAACTATATATATGGCAATGCATTCTTTTCTTCTGTTTATGCACGTGTAGCATTACAAATGGCCGAGTTTTCCATCACTTTGACCAGAAGATAACTTTTTAACTTGCAGACACAAACAGCGTCACACATCCTGGGTCACATCATATCTGTCTGGTCTCCAACCAGCCATAAGCCCAGCTCCACGCTTTCCTGTCTTTGCTCAAGGTCTCGTGCAGAAGATGAGACTTTTACTCGCTGAATAAAGTTAATCTTGCATGAATCATAAATGACTTTCTTCTAAAACTTTATTATTGCATTTTTTCAGCTTCTCCTGTCTCCTGCCTGAGAGCTGGGCTGGGAGCATGCGCTGACGGCCGATCACCGGATACACGGCAGCGTTTGAGGTTGATGGCAGCTCGTTAGCAAACATCCACAATTAAGATGCATTTTTGCCTAATTTATCTACTGACAACGCAAAAAATAATCTGGTAAGTATAACTCACTCAATCTGGAGGTAAGTGAAGAAAATTTAGAAAGTTTACAAAACTATATTGACGGAGTTTTTGAGTTTTTCGTCATGGGTCCGAAGAAATCAGCAGCTGAGCCTGAAACACTTGGGACCAAGAGGAGCCGTCCTCAGGACTCGCCTGAGGCCTCTTCTCCCCGTAAGGACATACAGTATTAGAATTATTGGATTCTACACCAGGAGTTCCAGAACCTCCGAACATATATGGAGTTCAGTCAGGAGCAGGCTGAGAACGCGTCGCTACGTGAGTCCGTTTCTTCCCTGGAAGAGGGAATGACGCGGACCACCCTGGACAACAAGACTCTGAAGGAGACAGTTTTGGACCTTCAGGCCCGTAGCATGAGGGATAATCTGGTGTTCGCAGGCCTGCCGGAGCAGGCGGAAGGGGCGGAGAACTGCGAGCAAACAATAAAGAACTTTCTCCAGACCCAAATGAAGATACCCGAAGAAACGGTAAAAAACATCACCTTTCACCGGGTGCATCGCCTTGGAGCTAGACGAGTGGACAGCAGAAGACCTCGTCCCATCGTGGCTAAATTTGAACATTTTAAGCAGAAGGATCTTGTTAAAAGTCACGGAAGAGAGCTCAAAGGAAAAGACTTCAGCGTAAATGACCAGTTCCCGAAGGAAATCCTGGATCGGCGCCGAGTCCTCTTTCCGCTGCGCAAAACGTTTATCCAGGATGGGAAGAGAGCTGTCATCTCGGTGGATAAGCTTTATGTGGACAATAAGCTTTACAAGGAGCGAGGAGTGACTGACTGGCTGTATTAGCCCAACATCAGGTCAGACATTTATTATTCTTATCAGGATTCACTGGGTTTGATCACGTCAGGATTAAGCAGCTGCTAAATCCATATTCTAGATGATGAGATCACCTGTTCATCACCACCTCACACCCCTATCACCTTTTCTTTTTAGTTCTTTCTTCTTTTTTAACCTGTATCTGTAATTTCATTTCCTCTTTACCTGCTTCTGTACCTTTACACCTGTATGGCACAACCACACAACTTTCCAACACTGCGTCAGACTCGACACACACACACACACACACACACACACACACACAAATATATATATATATATTATATCCACAGCACAATATCATAATTTATGTGTCAAATAATACAACCACAAAAACTGTTGGATCTTTATTATTATTATTATTATTTACTTTTCTGTTATCTATTAACATACTATTTTATACATTTAGTTACTTATTCCATCTTATTCACATGAAGGCGTCATATTTTAGCTACTCACACACACATCTATGGGTGCACTAAGGTTTGTCTCATGGAACGTACATGGAGCTGGCTCCATAGAGAAAAGAATAAAGATTTTTGATCAGCTAAAGAGAGTGCAAGCAGACGTAATATTGTTACAAGAGACTCATAGATCTGCCACATCCGCAGATGAACTTAAAACACCTTGACGCCGGCAGGAAAGCTTTCCTGTTGCTGAACAAGGACATTAAAATAGCAAAACAAGGTAGTCCAGTATAATACTTTACTTTTTCAGTGTCACCTTTGAAAAAGTATTCATTCTTGTCTTAGCCTGGTCGCTGCTCGTGCGGTCGACCGGCCAGACAGCTGAGCAGTTATGGCGTTCTTTTAAACTTTTTAAACTCAAACTTTTTTTAAACTTTTAACTTTTCAACTCTATCGCTCCTTCTTTGTTTTTCTTTATTTTGGATCATGACCCCAAGGCTCTGCTATACCAGAGACTTCCTCATTCATCGGCAGCGGCAACCCAGACAACAGCCTTTCCGCCCTGTTCCTACGGATTTCTTTCCCGAGGAAATACTCCGTGGACACGAAAATTTGACAACTCATAAATGCAAGGTGAACAGGAGGGGATTAAAGAAGGGTGGTGTGAGAGCGAGACTCAAGAATCACACAAACAACGAGCGCTCCCGTCCATTATCCTGGCTAATGTCCGGTCTCTCCGTAACAAGCTAGACGAGCTGCAAGCTTGCGTCAACCACTTGCATGAGTACCGAACTGCTTCTGTTCTGGCATTCACCGAGTCATGGTTAAACAACAGTGACGATGACAGCACGCTGCACATTGATGGCTTTTCACCACCTTTTCGCCTGGACAGAGATGGGAAGCAACATGGCGGCGGTGTATGTCTCTATGTAAACAACAGCTGGTGCTCTACAGTCACTGTGAGGGAGAAGTTGTGCACCACAGATATCGAGCTTCTGTTTCCCTGCGCCCCTATTATCTCCCTAGAGAACTCCCACAGCTTTTCATCATCTTGGTCTACATTCACCCCAGAGCTGATGCTGCCAAAGCCACAGAGAACCTCATTAGCAGTCTGGACAAATTGGAACAATTATCACCAGACTCTCCCAAGTTCATCCTGGGCGATTTTAACCACTGCTCCCCTGACAAGTTGCTTAAAGGTTTCCAACAGTATGTTACATGCAGCACACGTCAGGGGAAGACTCTGGACAAATGCTTTGGCTCGGTTCCAGATGCATTTAAAGCCATTCCCCCTCTTGGCTCAGCAGACCACAACACCATCCTGCTAGCCCCTGCTTATACCCCAGTCATCAAGATTAAAAAGGTGATCAAAAGCATCCAGCAGTGGACAGTGGAAAGTATTCCACCCTACAAGGATGTTTTGAGGCCACTGACTGGGTCAGCCTTCTTTCTTCCTCTGAAGACATCAACGATCAAGTCGACACAGTATCATCATACATCTCCTTCTGTGTAGACAGCATCATCCCCTCAAAAAAGTCACCAAAAAAGTCCCCAGCTGTGGAAACACTCCACAGTTATCCCTGTCCCAAAAAGAAGCAACCCAAAGTCTCCTAACGATCTTCATCCTGTGGCGCTCACCTCCTTGGTGATGAAGGCCATGGAGAAGATCATAAAAGAGCACATTGTGAGAGCAACTGAGCCCCTGATGGATCCACTCCAGTTTGCTTATCGTGCACGCAGAGGCGCCAATGATGCAAAAATCTTCATCCTGCACTCCATCCACAAACAACTGGAGCTCCCTGACTCCTCTGCCAGGCTTCTGTTTGTTGACTTTTCATCAGCATTCAACACTCTGCAGCCTCACATCCTGGCTACTAAACTTTCCTCCCAATTTCATTTGGATGACCAGTTAACCCTGTGGATACTGGACTTTTTAACCAACAGGGCTCAGAAAGTTTGGGTCAACAACTGTCTCTCCGGTCTCCGTTCCACCTCCACTGGCTCCCCCCAGGGCTGTGTGCTCTCCCCCCTGCTCTACATCCTCTACACCGACGACTGCAGATCCACACATCCCAACTGTCACCTGGTGAATAATGCTGATGATACAGTCCTCCTGTCACTGCTGTCAGGCTCCTCACAACACCACGGACCTGCTCTTCAAGAGTTTGTAGAGTGGTGTGACAGCTCCAAACTTGAACTGAATGTGAGCAAAACCAAAGTCATAGTGGTGACCTTCTGCAGGAGGCAGAGGGATCCGGCTGTTTCAGTAACCACCATTGTCCACGGGAAGCCAGTGGAGGTGGAGGAGTACAAGTATCTGGGAACCACCTTTGACAACCTCCTGAAATTCTCTGCTAACACAGAAGAGATTCTCAGAAAGTGCCATCAACGGTTATACAGTGGGGCAAAAAAGTATTTAGTCAGCCACCGATTGTGCAAGTTCTCCCACTTAAAATGATGACAGAGGTCAGTAATTTACATCATAGGTACACTTCAACTGTGAGAGACAGAATGTGAAAAAAATCCATGAATTCACATGGCAGGATTTTTAAAGAATTTATTTGTAAATCAGGGTGGAAAATAAGTATTTGGTCAATAACAAAAATTCAACTCAATACTTTGTAACATAACCTTTGTTGGCAATAACAGAGGTCAGACGATTACTATA
Source organism: Nothobranchius furzeri (assembly GCF_043380555.1). Lineage (NCBI taxonomy): Eukaryota > Metazoa > Chordata > Actinopteri > Cyprinodontiformes > Nothobranchiidae > Nothobranchius > Nothobranchius furzeri. The sequence continues at coordinate 63,163,087 of NC_091754.1, forward strand.
GGTCTTTACCAGGTTTGCACACACAGTAGCTGGTATTTTGGCCCATTCCTCCATGCAGATCTTCGAGAGCAGTGATGTTTTGGGGCCGTCGCCGAGCAACACGGACTTTCAACTCCCTCCACAGATTTTCTATGGGGTTGAGGTCTGGAGACTGGCTAGGCCACTCCAGGACTTTCAAATGCTTCTTACGGAGCCACTCCTTTGTTGCCCGGGCGGTGTGTTTGGGATCATTGTCGTGTTGGAAGACCCAACCACGTTTCATCTTCAAAGCTCTCACTGATGGAAGGAGGTTTTGGCTCAGAATCTCACGATACATGGCCCCATTCATTCTGTCCTTAACACGGATCAGTCGTCCTGTCCCCTTAGCAGAAAAACAGCCCCAAAGCATGATGTTCCCACCCCCATGCTTCACAGTAGGTATGGTGTTCTTGGGATGCAACTCAGTATTCTTCTTCCTCCAAACACGACGAGTTGAGTTTATACCAAAAAGTTCTACTTTGGTTTCATCTGACCACATGACATTCTCCCAATCCTCTGCTGTATCATCCATGTGCTCTCTGGCAAACTTCAGACGGGCCTGGACATGCACTGGCTTCAGCAGCGGAACATGTCTGGCACTGCAGGATTTGATTCCCTGTCGTTGTAGTGTGTTACTGAAGGTGACCGTTGTTACTGTGGTCCCAGCTCTCTGCAGGTCATTCACCAGGTCCCCCCGTGTGGTTCTGGGATTCTTGCTCACCGTTCTCATGATCATTTTGACCCCACGGGATGAGATCTTGCGTGGAGCCCCAGATTGAGGGAGATTATCAGTGGTCTTGTATGTCTTCCATTTTCTGATAATTGCTCCCACAGTTGATTTTTTCACACCAAGCTGCTTGCCTATTGTAGATTCACTCTTCCCAGTCTGGTGCAGGTCTACAATTCTTTTCCTGGTGTCCTTCGAAAGCTCTTTGGTCTTGGCCATAGTGGAGTTTGGAGTCTGACTGTTTGAGGCTGTGGACAGGTGTCTTTTATACAGATAATGTGGTCAAACAGGTGCCATTAATACAGGTAACGAGTGGAGGACAGAAAAGCTTCTTAAAGAAGACATTACAGGTCTGTGAGAGCCAGAGATTTTCCTTGTTTGAAGTGACCAAATACTTATTTTCCACCCTGATTTACAAATAAATTCTTTAAAAATCCTGCCATATGAATTCATGGATTTTTTTTCCACATTCTGTCTCTCACAGTTGAAGTGTACCTATGATGTAAATTACTGACCTCTGTCATCATTTTAAGTGGGAGAACTTGCACAATCGGTGGCTGACTAAATACTTTTTTGCCCCACTGTAATTTAAACTGACATAAAAAACACTGTAGACTACCAAAAATGCCAACTTTTACAGAACAAATCATGTAAAAATAATCAGTGCAGCCATCTGCAATAAATAAACAGGATAGTTAGTGGTGACTGGGGAGTTTTCTTCTGCTTGTAGAGTTGTTTTATTTATTATTATGTGAACATGATCAACATGTGTTTGTTGTTGTTCAGGCAGGCTGCAGCGAGCATTTAACAAATCCTAGTTTGAATCAGTAAAAAACGATTCAAGGAATTTTTTTGAACCATTTGAATATTTGTTTCAATATTTCAGCCCTATTAGCTCTGTTAGCAACTAGTTGACCAAATTTAACCGTTAAAATCCCAGTTAACTGGTTCAAAAAATTGAAAACATGCATCATGAGAGCTACATACCTTTATTTTTCTCCTCTTTCTTTACCCCCTTAATCGGGCACTTGGTGGTTTTAGCCTTTTTATGTTCATCTCTTCTGTTTGGCTCTTGACTCAATAAGTTTCCTTTAGTCAGGACTAAACAATTTGACCTTGGGGGGGGGGGGGGGGGGGGGGAGGGGGGACTAGGGCTGGGCGATATGGCAAAAATAGAATATCACGATTTTTCCAATATTTTATCATGATTTCGGTTTGATCACGATTTTTTTATCCATGAATAGCATAACTTCAACTGCATATTAAAGAAGAGAAACATTGAATAAATAAACATTTATTCATATTAGGGATAATCAACACAGCGCTAACACACTTATATTTTAAACTCACACCAGAGATGATAAAAGCCCTGAGAGAAACAATTACAAAAATCAGTTTTTCTCGTTTTTCAAGTAACTTAACATAAATTAAAACCGTAAACATATTTAAAGTGCAAACATATTGTGCAAAAGGGTTACATGAGGATAAATGGGGGAGAGGGACAAAAAGGCATTTCAGAGTTACTCTCGACAGGGGCTAACTTTGCTATGCAAAACACCTCAAACATATAAGCACGAACATCAACAGTTCACACGACATGAGACTCTAATGGGGCTTTGGAGTGTGACATTGCACGATGGGGGCGCGCCCTGGTAACGCCATCTTTCTTGTCACCGAGGACTGAGGAACAAACGGATAGCAGCAGGATGGCACCCTTATTACATCAGCAATGGGTAGGACTTGCTGTGTAGTAGGCTGTAATGTTGGGTCGCACGACCGGGAAGGTAATAAGCTTGAAAATGGGCTATCTTTGTATTCCTTCCCTGCCTGGAAGCAACGTGAGGGAGCACATGTGTCCGATGTAACCAACAGAAGACGGCTAGCCTGGATTGCAGCTGTGAGACGAGTGGATCTCCAGTTCTCTACCATCACCAAATATCTTCTAGTGTGTTCCAGACAGTTTTATCCTGGTAAGTTCCACATAACCGCTCATATTCCTCCTTTTATCTTTGGTATTTTTCGATGCGCTCTGAGTTGTTGTTTTTAGATCCCGTTAGCTTCTGCAGGCATGGTCTTAGGCCTTTGGTCTACGAATTGTAAACAGATAGTTTTTGTTTTTCTGAAACACAAAAGAAAAACTCTAGACAACACAAATAATAATGGTGTGAGGTCAAAGAAAATTAGAACAAATAACCAGAAGATTAACTGATTTTTTTAAAAAGTATTTATATTTCATACACACGTTAATCTTTCTTTGCATTATTGCAGGTAAACCTGCCTTTGAAATGGATGAAACAAATCCTGACTGGATTCCAACGCTCCACACGGGTCATTCTGAAGTCTCTGCTTCAAAGTCAGACCGTCACGCACGACGACGGCAACGGATGAAAATTAAAGGAGGAGCTAAACAACACCCACCCATGTTCTTGCGGTCTGAGGATTATATCTTTTATGAGGCAAAGTCAGATCACTTCTGAGGATCGGTTTTTCTTCCTCATCTACATTTCATGTTCTACCTGATCCTGCAGAGCACCTGATGCATGTTTTATGTAACTTTCCACACAGATGTGCTCTCTCCCATCTGTTGTAATTTTAATTGTACTTGTGATGGTCCTTTGGCTCACACTCATTGTGTCTGACAGGTGTTCAGAATGAAGCAGCAGATGGTGAAGGAGACACCCCCTCCAAAGTTTTAGACGTGGAGCTGCCAGAGATGGACCCGACAGACGAGCAACACCATGATCACCTGATGGTGGAGGCAGTGGTCCAGGGGAATGTTGAAAAAGTGAAAGCTGGGACAGCACATGTAGAGGACGGACATCAGACAGAGGGAGAAACAGAAGAAAAATGCCAGAAGATGGAATGTGAACAGAACCGAGCAGAAATAAACCGGTTATTGGCGGAGAACAGAAGGCTCCGTTCAGAGCTGAAAAATAGGGAGTTGAATCAGAATCAGAAAAACTTTATTTATCCCCGAGGGGCAATTAAAAAAACATCACAGCAGAGCAGCATGATGTTGGACATACGAACATTGAATAAATAGGCAATAAGGAAGAAATAAAGCAGCAAGAAGATGGATAAAACAGAAAAATATGCAAAAAACACTGAGTAAGTGAAAAAAGTGACAAAAGTTTCGTCTGTATAAAAGTTAAACAGATGGAGAGCCCAAGGAGAGGGTTTATCGGGGGATGGTCTTACCTGCTGGAGTTAAAGAGCAGAATGGCTTTGGGGACAAAGGTGGCTCTCCTCCTCTCAGTCTTGCAGGAAATGCAGCGGAGGCGTCGCCCAGAGGGGAGCCATTGAAATGCGGGGTGAAGAATGTGAGAGGGGTTGTGGAGGAGTTTGGCTGCCTGTCTCAGGGCTTGTTGATAGAAAACCTGAGCAAAGCCCTTTTCAGACAGACATTCTGGAACATTTGCGGACAATTCAATCCGGTTTTTAACCGGAACTGTGTTTTCAGACACACTTCTTTTGTACCGGAACTTGTCCTTTCGGCTGCGTTCACACAGCAGGGAAAAGTTCCAGATGTCTGACGGCGGCGGGGTGGGGGGGAGAGAGAGAATCAGACTCATGTTAAGAAGAAGAAGAAAATATCATTTCTATAGCGCCTCTCAAGATAAAAATCACGAGACGCTTAAGCATTATTCTGTGCACACGAAGACGCATAAGAGACCTGGATGATGAAGCTCAATGGTTAAAGGAATCACTAAAGCGGTGTGAAGCGCTCCGTCGCGCGTCTAGGCGGTACCGTAGGAGGCGAGCTGCCGTGGTTCGCCGCATGCTACAGCAGCGGGCTATCTAGGTGCGCACAGCATCCCCACGGTCCCCTCCTCCTCCCCCTCCCCCTTGTCTGGAACTTTACCTCACCAGTCTGAAGCAGCCCCCCTGTCCGTAACAAGTCCGGACCTGTTACTAGGGGCTTCGTCCGGATAAATTCCGGAACACGTTATCGGGATGTTTGTATTCAGACACAAAGGTCTTACGGACAGAGTCCGGAACATTTCCGTTTTTCATGGCCTGTCTGAAGGGGGCTCAAGAGTTCTGACAGGCAGGCCAACGATTTTGGAACACACTGATGCAGTGTGCTGCAGTCTGTTCCTGTTCTGGAGGCTAAGGGAGTAGAACCAGCAAGTGATGGAGAAGGTCATGATGCTTTCCAGGAAGGCACAGTAAAAAGTCATCATGACTGAGGAGCTGACTCCAAAGGAGTGGAGCTTCCTAAGGAGATACTGTACAATTTCAGAGGCAATTCTAAAATATTATGGACCATGTAGCGTTAGGAATCTTATAATGGTCTGCCCTTAACAGCTGCCCCCTTCACACAGTAACATCACCAAGTTCGGATGCTTGGTTCAGTATGTTTACATTCCAGGAGAAGAGACAGAAGAAGAGAAGAAGAACACTTTTCATTGATTAATCAAAGTACTTTATTTGTGATAAGCTAATCAAAGCATATGTTGATAATTAATAATCAGGTGAATGATCTGTGAAATAAAGTTGTCATGAGTTATGTGTTTAATGAATAAACAGGACTGCACCAGAGAGACTGATATGCATTACCATGTGTTGAGGGTCTGACCTCATGAGGAAATTACTATGCAGTGATTTTCTCCAAAATGACTGTGCTTAAATTGCTCTGAAAAGCAAATAACCACATCAGCGCCAAGAAACTTCATTTCCCATGATGCTTTGCACACGGAAGCATTGGGATGATGTCACCGCCTAATACCAGAAACACGTTCTGCGCATGTGCGGGAGGCCGTGGAGCTTTTCCCACGAACTAAGACCATAAATCTTCAGCAGAGACAAAGAAACCTCGTTCTTTTGCCCAGGATACCTGGCGGTAAGGACACACTTGTCGAACGCTCCGACAACTTGAGCACGCGGAAGCTCTAAGTGCCCAAGTTGAGCCACGAAACCGCTACAAAGCCACTCGAACTCCATCAGGACCTGACTGGGAACGAGCGGAGCTCCATCCAGCTCTCAGAGACGCTGTAAGTTGTCAAACTCAGCACAAAAGAAACTTCGTTCTCTTTGTGTCCAGCCCGTGGAGAAACACTCGTGGAGGTAAACAACGGAGAAAGCATCAAACCGACGGATGACGCCAAACTGCGGAGAAACACGGAGAACCGTCAAATCAAAACAGTGAGGGACGCTTCACTGTTCTGGTGATCAGAAAACTCATTTCTCTCTCTCCTTTTCTTCTCCCGTTTCCTCTATAGTCCAGAATAAGCAATAAAACCGCGCTATTGCTTAAAAAGTAGCTTCGTGTTTTCCTCTTTCGTTCCCAAAACACGTCCGCCGGGTCATTTTGAATAAATAAACTGCTTATTGATCATTGTTTGGTATCTTTAAATGTTTTCTGCTTGGCCACGTGGTTAAACTAAAAGATATTATTCGTGATTAATCCTTTGTGTTGTTTCATGATCCTTTGAAATGTTTTGAGTGAATTTAAGGTTAAGTTACTGATGATTCTAAGTGCCTTGGAAGTTAAAGTGCAAGTTGCCACTCACACTTTAGCCAGACAAAGGGGTCAGCCATCTTGCATACAGACTCCATTTTAGAAACACACACACACATACATACACACAAAACACCTTGAACATTATTTTGAATATACATCCTTTTATTATATCACATGGTTATTATTCATTTATGCCACTGTTTATTCATTTGACAAATTGTTAATTAAACGTTATAAAATTCAGATTTTCGTCTCCAGTAGCTTTGTTGTGTCGAAGAGAAGTCTCTGCTCCAAGGATTCTACGAACTTCAAGAAAGACTGATAAGAGTTTTGGATTCAATTTTTCCCCGGTTAAAGGGGAATGGTGCCCCGTATATCTAAGAATATCTTAATTAATTAATAAATCAGTAAATATTCCCATATTTACAGAATTTATTGAAGAATCCAAAAGTAAGTTAAAGCTTACGAATTGTTCGCTCCTAATAACCCCAACATTAATTGGTGCAGCCCGTGTGAGGCTTGGATACACAGAGATTTCTATCCGGCACAAACAAACAAATAAATCTTAGCTTGAATTAAAATAATCAGTTGTTCAGCCTTGAACCAGCAACAGAGTGGTGCTGATTTCGCTGAGCAGGAAGCTGCATCGAACTCTCACCAGTAACTCAGTGCTTCTTTAAAGGTGCAACGTCTAAATTAATTCTGGTTGACCTTTTAGGTTAAAAATTCAGTTTTTCTTTAAAGGTGCAACGTGTAATTAATTCTGGCTAACCTTTTAGGTTAAAATTCAGCTTTTCCTTAAAGGTGCAACGTGTAATTAATTCTGGCTAACCTTTTAGGTTAAAATTCAGTTTTTCCTTAAAGGTGCAACGTGTAATTAATTCTGGCTAACCTTTTAGGTTAAAATTCAGTTACTCATTAAAGGTGCAGCGTGTAAGTAATTCTGACTAACCCTTTTAGGCTAAAATTAACTGCTAATTTAGCGACTTTAACTCACAGTGGCTATTATAACTAACTGAAACCTTCACTCAAAGACTGATAACACCCTGTTTGCTAATATTCTGAAGGAATAATAGCACATTTAACACTGCAAGTGTTGTAAGACGTTGCTACGGCAACGCACCAGCTTTTGCTAAAATACTGAAAGGAATAGTATTTTAAGCGTCAGTCACGGCATTCCGTGCAATCTTAAAACGCTAAAACCTGTGCGCACAAAGGTTAATTTAGTGTTTTTCTGCTACAAAGCTAGCAGTTGCTGCCCAAAAGGTGCAGCTTGAGCTATCTGCAGAAGCTCTACTAGGCTATTTTTGGTTTGGTTGTTAAAATGGAGGGACAGAGTAGTGAACTGACCAACTCCCAGCAACCAGGTGGCGCTGCGGCCCACAAATGTGAACCTGGCCTACTTTCTGGACAAATATTGTCCAAACTGTTCGCGGTTGCTCGAGAACCCGACTACCCTTCTAGGGATTTCACTGAAGAACAGCGTAGCGTCGAGCTAGAAGCTGTAATTGATCAAATAGAAAACCCGGATGGTACAAAACCAATCCAGGTTCACTTAGCTAAGTTAGCCTTGATCCTCTATCAGAGAGAACTCCAACATGATCGAGAGATCATGAAGCTCCAGAGCATGCTAGCTGAAAGGCAGCAAAATGGAAGGCAGAAGGATGACGAGGAGGAAGACAGCACCGATTCTGGGGAAGATGGGGAGAAGACCCCGCCCCCTTCTGCTGATGACAACAGACAGTGGGAAGGGGGGGAACACCGTGACGCTGAGGCTGAGCCAGAGTCCTCTCCCACACCGGTACGAAAGCAAGCCGGCAAAGCCAACCAGGGTCCGCCCAGGACGACCGGCAAACCGCAATTGGTTTCCTCCACCCGAGGAAGCGAGGGACAGTCGTCCCGCCGTAAAGGTAGGCCACCTCCTGATACATCTCCATACGATAATCAACAGTATGTAGTGTGGGACTCTCTGGACGGACGCACGCCACAGGGGAGAGAAGAAGCTTATCTGTCCCAACCTTCGGGCCCGTTCCCTACACACACTCTAGGGCATTCAGGACCACCTAGGGGCCGAGGGCAGTTCGCCCTCGAACCCCAGGTTGGACCACCACCCTCATCTTCACGGCCTTCTCAATCAGTGAGAAGTCGACCAGCTGAGCGGCATCTCTATTTAGACCGCTCCCCCAGTCCACGAAGGGTGCAAGGTGCCGGCTGGGGTTATGCACAAGCCCAACCTGCACCTCCACCATCCACCCATCCTAGCTACTCCGGTATTTGGCATGCCAGCAACCAGCTGCAGGACAAAGCATCATACGCCAGTCCGTACCCGGACAGAGCGTATTACGCAGAAGCCCCAGTTGAAAGACGCAGGCTGCACTACGCAGACGTGCCCCGGGAGGAGGACCTCCTAGGATACCCACGTGACGTGCCAGCAGCCCGCCACAGCATGCCGAACCCCGATTTGGGCCCCAGGAGTCAACATTGGGAGCCCAGAGCACACCAGCGATATCCAGCACCCTCTGAGACAGACCGTGGGTCAGAGTCAGAAGATGACGCGCCGTACCGCGAGTCAGGGCTCCGTGTACGTCAAATTGAATCGCTAGCTAAAGACATAGAACGCTTTGATCCTAACACCAATGAATCCAACGTCGACGATTTCTGAAGTTCCTTGGTGACTTAACAAACCATGATCATGCTCGCCGTTTGTACTGTAGCACCAACGTAGGTGGATGCATACAGGTTGATGCTCTGCTGGATACCGGCTCAGAAATCACCCTGATGTGCTTCACACTGTTCCGTCGCGTGTCTGACACCATGCGGTCGCTCGGGAAACCAGTCCAGGTAGAACCCTGTGACCTGAAAATCACCAGCTACACCCAGACCCGGGAGTGCATCACTCACCGGGCGTGGCTGGACATCACCTTCCAAGACATGACTCTGGTTCACCCGTTTTATGTCTGCCAGCTAGACACTGAACCACTTCTCATTGGTCAGGACCTGCTTGAACGTCTAGCTCCCCTCATCGACTGCCAGAAGTGTCAACTGTGGGCCCAGGTGGAAACACCTAAGCCCTGGATCCCAGATAGCAGCCGACCATCCTCCATTCTTGAAGTCAGCCTAAGTGAGCCGCAAAACCCTTGTTCCAAGGTCATGCCCCTCCCTACAGCTCCCACAGACGATGTCCGCCTGCAAAGGCACGAAACCGCTCCTGGAACTCCGCTCCGCACACATTCATCTTTTCTCTGCTCGCTGAAGAACGTCAGCCTGCAGCCATATGCACCACACATAGTTGGTGGTCTTACCATCAACTGCACCCACATCTCAGATGCTCGCCTTGCTCTTTGGTCAGAGAAGTCAGCCATCAGCCAGCAGACGTTTGAACACCTGCGTCAGAAGGACCCCCTTCTGGTCAGTGTGACACGTAGCCATCGGCTCTTGTCACCTACTTGGCCGCAGAGGCTCCTGAAAGCGCCAGAGGTCTGCTCCCTGACTATCCAGCTTGGAGCAAGACAGCTCACACATACATTCAGCGTCATACCACAGCTTGATCCACCTGCACTCATTGGAGCAGATCTGCTGGTTCGACTCGGTGCCCAGCTGGACACTTGCAATCAAGTCCTTTGGGCCCGTGCCACACCATCCTCTGAGCCTCGCTCAGAAGGCCCTGAACACTTGCTGTCCGGACAGACCATTCCACAGGCCTGCCGTGCAGTGGTTGAGGCCAGCACGGTTCTGCCCCCACTGGTCAAAGGAGTGCCTGTTCGTCTGACTCTGATGAAGCATCAGAAGCTGCCAGGCACCCAAGCCTTCTTCCAGCCATCACCACACTTCTTGGAGCTTAACTTAGCCGTCTGTGGCACGCCACTCTTGGAGCTGAACAATCGTTCTGCCTACTTGTTGGTCGAAAATCCGACCCGGAGTCCTATCCACATGCCGGCAGGAAAGCCCTTGGGCATGCTGATAGATAGCTCATTCCATGACTTCGAACTTTCAGTTCCCGTGATTGGACAACTTCCGTTGTTCTTGAACGACAAGACAGGTTGGTGCAGACACATTCAGTACCTTCCCCTCACAAATGATTACCATTAAGCGGCATGAAGCCCTTCCTGAGGAACCCATTTGCAGTGCAACCTTAGATGCTGACAGTGGTCAGTGTCTAACGGTTTTTGCAATAAATACTCAACCCTCTGAGTCACCGGTTGAAAGCCCGGAACACCAGAGACCCTCCTCCTCTGAACCTTATGACGGCTTCGAGGCCGAAGTCAGCCAGCAGCTTGACAAAGCGGATGCGCTGGAGTCAGAGGAGCAGAGAGCAGCGCTTAGAAGCCTGTTCTATGAGTTTCAGTCCATCTTATCCAGGGACTCCCTGGACTGTGGACTCACAAACCTGCACACGGTTCGCATTCCGACGAACCCGAATGCCCCTCCTACTTTTGTACGTCAGTACAAGATTCCCCTCGCTGCTTATGAGTCGATCCAGGAGATCCTCGATCAGCTGAAGGAGAAAAACTTCATCAGAGAGTGTAACTCCACTTACAACTCTCCCATCTGGCCGGTTCTGAAACCGACTGGGAAATGGCGTCTCACCATAGACTATCGTGCACTGAACAAACAAGTACCTCTCTCCAGGTGGCCTATGATCCATTTAGATCAGGAGCTGGAACCGCTGCCCCTTTGGCTACTCTAACTCACCTGCCGAGTTCAACATCTTCCTCCACAAAGCCATGTCAGATGCTGCTTCCAGAGGGAACCTCATATATGTCGATGACATCTTGATGAGGAGTCGAACCTTCGAGGAGCACCTGGCCGAACTCCGTCACGTGCTGCAACAGCTTGCTGACGCCGGAGCTAAATTGGCAATTCTCAAGGGACAGTGGTGTCGAACCAAAGTGGAGTATGTTGGACTGCTGGTGGGCCCTAATGGAGTCGAGCCCCAAGCAGGACGCATTAGGGCCATTCAGGACATCAAAGCCCCAGCTAATCTGACTGAACTCAGGAGCTTCCTCGGAGTCTGCAACTACTCCAGGCAGTTCATTGAGGAGTACGCTGAAATAGCAAGGCCCCTCACTGAGCTGCTTCGGAACGACACACCTTTCGTGTGGGACAGACCCCAAGAACTCTCCTTCCAGTTTCTAAAACAGAAGTTGGCGTCCGCACCCTGTCTGGCTTACCCAGACAAGGATAAAGAGTTCTACATAGAGGCTACTTTCTCCTCTCACTGCCTGAGCGCTGCTTTGAAGCAGAAACACGATCAGGACATGAGAGTTGTGGCATACGCCAGCAAGCCTCTGAGCAAGGTGGAACTCCAGTTCTCAGACTGCGAGAGAGCTCTCCTCTCTACAGTCTGGGCCGTCGAACACTTTCGTAGTTACATCGGTGGACAGAAAGTGATCATTGAAACGTGTCATCAGCCTGTCACCTTCCTAAACAGCCAGCGTCTGCGCGAAGGAAGAGTGTCAAACAGCCGCATTGCGACGTGGATGATGGTGCTCCAAGGATACGACATTGAGGTCAAGTATGGTCATAACACCAAGCTAGCACTAGGACAAGGGCTAGCAGGCTGCCAGCACTGTGACTCTGACTCCGTCAGGGGCCCCCTGGACACACCTGCCACAGTCTACCCAACCGCATCCAATCATCGCTACTTTGATGAGAATGTTTGCCAAGGGCTTCCGAAAGTTTACACTGACGGATGTGCCTACCTTCACAAAGGCCAGCTCCGTGCTGGGGTTGGAGTCGTTTGGGTGGACTGTGACACTAAGCAACCAAATCACTACCGGTTGGGCCAAAAGTCTAGTCAGTACGCCGAAATTGCTGCAGTGTTGATAACCCTCCAGCAGGCGGCAGCCTTGGACATCACTCAAATCGTCCTTTGCTCAGATTCAAACTACGCTAGACACAGCTTCATTTCTCACTTCCCCATGTGGAAGGAGAACCACATGAAAAACGCCAGGAACAGAGATGTGAAACACTCTGAGTTATTCCTAGCGTGTGATCTGCTCACCACTGAGAAAGGCATAATGGTCTACTGGAAAAAGGTCAAAGGTCACTCCAGGACCCTAGGTCCGGAAAAAGATGGTAATGACGAAGCAGACCGCCTTGCTAAGCTCGGTGCTGACCAGGGAACCTGCTGGGAATTCAAAGACGAGTGGCTTCCACCCAAGGCCGTTCACGAGGTCTGCGCGATTACTCGTCGCCATGCTAAACAGGCAGACGAACCTCGGACCGTTGGGGTACCCGTGTTTCTAGGCAGAAAACCACAGGACGCGGACCTAGTCACCATGCAGGAACAAGATCCTGACCTGAAGCTCATCCGTGATCTTCTCCAAAAGGGCCCGATGCCTGAACAACCGTCACCACCTACTGGCGCAAGCCGAGATTTGGTAACCCTGCATCGTCAACTCGCGCACCTGAAACTACAAAACGATTTGTTAGTTTACATGCGTGACGATCACAGCCCACCGCGCTGGGTTGTTCCACTCGACCACAGAGGAGTGATGCTTGCCTACGCCCACGACACTCCGGTTGGAGGTCACCGCGGAGCAAAAGCTACCCTCGCGTCACTGACAGAAGTAGCATATTGGCCATCGATGTCCAAGGACGTACACAGCTATGTCCAAGGCTGCCTCATCTGTGCCCAGTTTCAACCCTCCCAGCCACTTGCTACAGCACCACTGCAACGCAGGGGAATAACCTTCCCTTGGTCCCACCTGCAGATCGACTGGGTTGGACCGGTTCCCAAATCGGCAAGAGGAAACAAATATATGCTAACTGTAACTTGCAGTTTCACAAAGTGGGTTGAGTGCCTTCCAGCGCCAAACGATACAGCCGTCACAACCGCTGTACTGCTGATTAACCACGATTTCAGTCGATGGGGACTTCCACTCTGCATTGACTCTGACCGAGGAACTCATTTCACATCCAGTGTAATGACGTCCCTGTTTGAACTTTTGGGAGTGGAAGTGAGATTCCACCTCCCCTATCACCCACAGTCATCCGGACAGGTCGAACGGATGAACCGCACGGTCGTCTCTATGCTCAAAAAGTACGTCTGCTCCACTGGGAAGGACTGGGACGTCAAGCTCCCTCTGGTCCTGATGGCCATACGGTCCACTCCACAGCGATCCACGGGGGTTACGCCCTTTGAGATGATGACCGGCAGACTGATGACTCTACCACTGCACCTCCTGTATCACCCAGAGGATGTCAGTGTTGCCACTGCCTATACCGCTCATCAGTATGTGGCAGACTTGAAAACACACCTCAGAGCTACGTTCGCGCACGCTCAGAAAAAACTGGAGACCAACGTAGAAGGCACTAAGGCCTACTACGACCAAAAGACAACCAGCCGCGAATACGAGGTGGGTGACAAAGTATTCTACTTTCGGTTCGCCCAACCGGCACGCAAAGCTAAGAAGTTCCTGCCCTGCTGGTCAGGACCATTTGAGATCGTGGCAAAACTCTCTCCAGTTGCATACAGGTTACGCATCACCAAAGCGAGACAGGAGCCTGTCTACAAATGGGTGCATGCAAACCAAATCAAACCCTACGTCAAACCATCCCCGCGGGTACAGAGACCAGACTCCCCGCAGGAGGTAGACGTAGTCTCTACATAGTTCTATGCATGGAAATGGAAAGGGGGGGAAGTGCACGTTTAACCCACTAACATGTACTAACCGACAAAGAACCAGCCCCCCCCCCCCCGCCGTCACTTTCACTAACCAAGAGAAACTCCTTCCTAGACCGCTAACAGGATGTACCTACTAAAACCTTACAGGGTACTCTGGTACCTACACTAGGCTCTGATTAATGAATCTCTACGTGCAATCAAGACTTTGTCTGAAACCATACCTCAGGATATTGTGTACACACGAGTGGTGAGAGATTTGATGTAAGACCTGCTCAGGGAAGTAAATTCCACGCTGGACAGCTTGGTTGAAAGTCGTATTTCCCCGTACTTGGTACCACTGGACCTGCTCAAAGTTAGCTTGACAGCTGCTACCCCTCTACTGTGCACCTTTCACAAATCCACCTAGCGTACAGCCTAGGTAGTGCAATTCCCATTCACGTTGATGCAGAAAATTAGAACTCGGTTTCCTGTTACATGTTCCCATAATTGTGACACCTCACATCTATAGGTTTAAGTCGATGCTGAACTTTGGTATTTGAAAGGACGGTAGGCATTTCCACTTTGAACTAGAAACCTGGCACTCCATCACCTCAACCTCGAACAGCATGATTCGGAGATTGAGATCATGGACGCTTTCCAGGGTTATAACTTTGCCTTCGATTTAGAAATTGACCAACAATTACTGATTGAAGGAACCAAATTTGTTAAGTTCACACAAACCCCGCGTGAACTTACTTTTACGCCCAAGACGCTACATTGACACAGATTATACCACCTTAATCTGCACATTGGTCGCCCTGGGGATGGGATGGCTCATCACGGCCGTGATTGCTTATTCCGCCTACAGGCGTGTTAAGAAACTCCAAGATAAGATGCACTTGCTCACCTACGGTGTGCCTCGTGACCGCGTTCGGGGAGACTCCAAGCGTGAATGTACCACACCTGTCTAAAGGGGGTGAGCAACATTTTCTTTATTATTTTGTAACCCTAAGAGTAGTTCTCACTTTAGTCTACCTCACATTTTTATCTGAGTGTTGCATTATGTCACATTCTTTATAAGCTACACACTGAATGTATGACCTAAGAATGTATTTTATGAGACCTCAAGGTTGCTATGAATTTTCTTGGATGTTATGTGTTATATGTTGTTTTTTTTTGGGGTTTTCTGTATTTTTGTTTCGTACTTGGTCACATATTAACTAGTGGTTATGTGCCGGCCCAGCTCAGTCTGTCAATGACTCTGTCTGACGCACCAGCACATTGTAGTACCTCTTAGTTTTATGGTCCTTGTTTTAGCCCAAAGACTGTCCTGATCCGCCCTTTGGACCAAAAAGGGGGGAATCTTGGGACCACATAGGTCAATGCGCGTTTGCGAACTATGGACCTCGTACATCACCGCGTGCTCCATAAACTGAACTGTATGGCCGGCGGTGAGATGCCTTTGTGTCCCCTCGTGGAGTTAACCGCCCACCGACCTTCCTCCTTCTACACTACTACCTCTCGCATGGACGACATCTTCATTGCGTACCACCTGCGTGAGTGGCTTCTTCTCGTTATGCGCGTTGGGGACTATCCCATTTCCTATCCTCTTTTGTTTTGTGCCTGACCAGGATCCAAGACAAAGACAAAGACCAAAGGCGCCAGGATCCAAGACAAAGACCAAAGACAAAGGCGTCCAAGGAGACCAACGTCCTAAGGGACAAACCCACCTGTGCTTCCGACAATCAAGTCGACCTACGTTCATGAGGAACAAACCCATCTGTGCTTCCGACGATCAAGCTTTGGGCGCGATCCCCGAAACCAAAAGGGGGAATGTTGAGGGTCTGACCTCATGAGGAAATTACTATGCAGTGATTTTCTCCAAAATGACTGTGCTTAAATTGCTCTGAAAAGCAAATAACCACATCAGCGCCAAGAAACTTCATTTCCCATGATGCTTTGCACACGGAAGCATTGGGATGATGTCACCGCCTAATACCAGAAACACGTTCTGTGCATGTGCGGGAGGCCGTGGAGCTTTTCCCGCGAACTAAGACCATAAATCTTCAGCAGAGACAAAGAAACCTCGTTCTTTTGCCCAGGATACCTGGCGGTAAGGACACGCTTGTCGAACGCTCCGACAACTTGAGCACGTGGAAGCTCTAAGTGCCCAAGTTGAGCCACGAAACCGCTACAAAGCCACTCGAACTCCATCAGGACCTGACTGGGAACGAGCGGAGCTCCATCCAGCTCTCAGAGACGCTGTAAGTTGTCAAACTCAGCACAAAAGAAACTTCGTTCTCTTTGTGTCCAGCCCGTGGAGAAACACTCGTGGAGGTAAACAACGGAGAAAGCATCAAACCGACGGATGACGCCAAACTGCGGAGAAACACGGAGAACCGTCAAATCAAAACAGTGAGGGACGCTTCACTGTTCTGGTGATCAGAAAACTCATTTCTCTCTCTCCTTTTCTTCTCCCGTTTCCTCTATAGTCCAGAATAAGCAATAAAACCGCGCTATTGCTTAAAAAGTAGCTTCGTGTTTTCCTCTTTCGTTCCCAAAACACGTCCGCCGGGTCATTTTGAATAAATAAACTGCTTATTGATCATTGTTTGGTATCTTTAAATGTTTTCTGCTTGGCCACGTGGTTAAACTAAAAGATATTATTCGTGATTAATCCTTTGTGTTGTTTCATGATCCTTTGAAATGTTTTGAGTGAATTTAAGGTTAAGTTACTGATGATTCTAAGTGCCTTGGAAGTTAAAGTGCAAGTTGCCACTCACACTTTAGCCAGACAAAGGGGTCAGCCATCTTGCATACAGACTCCATTTTAGAAACACACACACACATACATACACACAAAACACCTTGAACATTATTTTGAATATACATCCTTTTATTATATCACATGGTTATTATTCATTTATGCCACTGTTTATTCATTTGACAAATTGTTAATTAAACGTTATAAAATTCAGATTTTCGTCTCCAGTAGCTTTGTTGTGTCGAAGAGAAGTCTCTGCTCCAAGGATTCTACGAACTTCAAGAAAGACTGATAAGAGTTTTGGATTCAATTTTCCCCGGTTAAAGGGGAATGGTGCCCCGTATATCTAAGAATATCTTAATTAATTAATAAATAAGTAAATATTCCCATATTTACAGAATTTATTGAAGAATCCAAAAGTAAGTTAAAGCTTACGAATTGTTCGCTCCTAATAACCCCAACACATGGAAACGCATGACACATTATTCTCAACCAATCAGAGCTTTCGTCTGTGGTAGGGCAGAATCTGGGTTGTTTTATGAAAGTCGTCCAATCCGGTTTACTGAAATTTGTAAACAGTCAGAGGATATAAAATAAGGCAACGCCATTTTATACTCCGTTCCACGTTAACCAGTTCCACGTTGACATCAGCTCTGTTCGATCCGAGCTCCAAAGGAGTTACATCATACTCTCAACATTGTTTTCAACCAGCTCTCAATCCATCACCGCCAAAAGAGAAGTACAGGCTGGCCATCTGTACTTTCTATTTTAAGCTGAGATCTGTCAAGCTGGAGATTTCCGTTGTTTGAATCAACGAGACGACGTTCCTTCAAAATAAGAGTGAACTTGCTGACGCCTGCCGACTACTACTGGAGCCGACCCACAGACGGGCTTTGTAGTGCTGCGACCACTGTTTCACCAGCTCCAGTACATTCGGGGTCCTAGAACCTGGCATTTCCTGATCTACACGGGAGACTCCCTACGGTACGTGGTCACTAGGGCCTGAACGACTTTATTTTTTTTAAAGTCGACAGTCAAGTAATGAAAGTCGAGTCGACTTCGACTAGTCGTTGATGACGTCATACGCCGGAAGCGGGGGGGGTCGGGGGGTCGGTCGGTAGGTTCGTTGGAGTTTTTGACAATTAAAATTGCGCCCACATTTTCTAAGTTAACACATCTCTTTTAACAACGGTAGTTTCTGCATCCTACTTCAGTCCTCTCCCACCTCCCCCTGCGCAGCAGCCGCAAACTCACTGATGCGCCTGCAGCCTTTCCTGCTGCTCTAAAGATTAAAATAATTATTTTCTGTTCCTCACTTCTGATTACCTTCAGTGGTGTCTGTTTGTTGCAACAGCAGGTACAAAAACTAACTTGTGTTGATTTGACTATTTTTCTGTCCTGTCTGTTTATTATCTTCCTGCATCTCCTCTCAGTCCTAAAGAAAAACTGCTACCTGGGTTCATATATATTCACCTTATGAGTTACCTTTGAACTGCAGTTCTAAAAGATCTACCGACCGCAAAAACAGCGGAGTGCCGCTGCTCGCCGGCCGACTACAACTGGACCGTTTTTGCTGCGGAGTTCATGCCGGAGCGGAGCGGAGTGCAGATAGTGGAATCTTGGGGGTGTGTCACCGGAGGACAACAGGTGATGCGCCTCGCTCCGCAGCAGCGAAATGCATCAGGCACAAATAACAGACAGAAAACATGAAAGGAAATGAGCCGACATGAATGATCGCGTGTTTAATTTGTTTTTGAGGTGGTGACACCTGATTTGGCGGTGCTCAGAACGCAATGTCTGGAGCGCACGTCAACGATCAGAGCTTTGCATGCACAAACTGGTTAAGATTAGGATGGGGGTGAGGGGAAGGTTAAATTGCAAGAGGGAAAAGGTCACAGTTTGGTTAAATGTCCGTTTTACCGCCGGTGTCAGTACCGCACAGCGCGTCGCCTCCACCTCGATCCAGACACGCAGGGGCTCATCGCCTGCTGTCTTTTCCGAGGACTGCATCTTGTCAGTCATTATCACGTGACAGCGACTAGTTGATGGCAGGCATAAAAAGTCACTACAGAGCCGTGAAGTCGACTAGTCGACTAGTCCGTACAACCCCTAGTGGTCACGGCACAAAATGGCTGCTCATGTCATCAGTTTCTGAAGCCTCGTGGTAGCCTAGTCATAACAACCAGATTCGCTACGTCAGCCTAGAGATCCTGAACACACACACACACACACACACACACACACACACCAACACGAAACATCCAAATCCATATGCATTCATCATTGAGATAGTCCTGGTAGATTGTAAGAATTTATAATTATAGAAATTAAAGATTCTTAAACGATCCCAACTCTCTTTTCTTGTCTCTCAGTCAATACAGAGTGTTTAAGTAAACTCCCTGATGATAAAAACAACCACTTCTGATTGATTACTTAGATCTAATTACAGTGTATAAATATACAACTTCAGATCATTACAACCATGATAAAGATCTATTGGAGATCTACCCCAACTTTTGGACTGCTCTGCCAGTCACTGTGGCTCCAGCTGAGAGGAGCTTTTCAAAACTTGTTCAAGTCATACCAGAGGTCAACTATGTTTCAGGGGCGGCTCACTAACCTGGCTCTGATTAGTATCAATCAGGCAAGCAAATCAAATCAAATCAACTTTATTTATATAGCACTTTTCCTACAAAAAAATGCAACTCAAAGTGCTTTACAGATTAAAATGGCCCCATAGATCCCATATTCCCATCCCAGCCCCCCTCCCCAAGTATAAAACAATTAACAATTACGGTTCCCTTCCCACACCCAACTTCCAAAGTGGACATACAATCACCCGCACACTCGTCCATGCACACACACACGCGCACACACACACACACACACACACACACACACACACACACACACACACGCGAACACCAAAGGAAACAACAGGCTGAGTTCAGATGGGTCAAGTAATGAACGAGACATCATCAGCGGAGCCATCTGCCCTGAGAGCAACAGATCCACGGCAGCAGCCAAGACACCGGCCCATGACGCCCAGTGGGGGAGGGCAGAAACCCCCACCAGTGCCCGGGCACTACCCGAGGAGCGCCCCGGCCGCCGCCACTCCTGACCACCGGCCCCAAGGCAGAGGGCTCCGCAGAGGAAACACTGGAGGATTCAAATATATATCATGTAAAATAACAAAAGCTAATATGGATAAAAAGTAACTGATAAAAAGTGATTATAAAGATAGTAAAAGAAAACATAATCATCTAAAAACGCTAAGATGTAGATAAAATGATAAAATTAATTAAAAGAGATAAATATGTACATATAGATAAATAGTGATCAGTTAAAAGCTAAGCTAAAAAGGTGGGTCTTGAGCCTATTCTTAAAAGCCTGGATAGGGTGATGGACGGGGGGATCTGTCCCCCCCAGATTCAGATCGACACCGATCCGTCCCCCCCAACTAAGGCCAGAAAGAAAACAAAATTGGAGGTTTAGCGCTTGAAGCTCCTTTTTCCAATTACACTGAATGCAGCATGACGTAAACAAACAACGACTCCAGAGGCGCCAAAGTGGTTGCTGCTAGGATGCAGGATGAAGCGAAAAAGGCAAGCAGCGATTACTGCGTATTTAAAAAAGACCAACAGTGTAAGTAGGCGGGACCGATCTGTCTGTTTATGCGTGTTGGTTCTAGTTTCAGTACGTTGTTGTCAGTGTTGGGACTTACTCGTTATAAGCGCCAAAGCCTCACTGCTGACTTTAACAAGTCTCATCTACAAATATGATCCCTCATGAAGTTACTACTTTACACCAGAAGATAGTGGAGATGTGGAACCTTCAGTCTGAGCAAAGTTTGGGAGTTTTTAGAGTTTGAAAATCGCCTCCCGCCCTGAGGCTCCCAGTCGGGGAGAGGAGGAGATGAGTGCAACATGAAGAGTGCAAATATTAGATAAAACGTATATTTGCCGGCAGGTCTGGTCTTTGCTGACTGATCACTGTCTGGTAATGACTGACTCTGATTATGAAGCAGAATATTGACTCTGATGAAGAAATTCACTCATCCAGCCGGGAAGATTGACGCTGCTGCAGCATCAGACAGCTGGTGCTGCACGAGAGGTGTGTGGAGTTTACCAGCTCCAAACGTTGGGTTTGATGTTGGTTTAACCTTCTCTGGGACGTGATGGATGTAGAAATGGTGGTAAAACACAGCTAACGTGACAGACGTAGCGACAATGTAAAAAAAAAAGCCGTAAAAAAGGTGCAGATACTGATGCGTTAATATGGAAGTCAAGTATAAAATTTTAAAATAGATTTATATATTTATATATAAATTAAAACTTTCCAAATATAATGAAAATGTATAAATAACATAAAAATATGAAGGAACATCTGTTGGTCAGGCTGATGGGAACCACTGCTCTAAGTGATAAGTGAATATTGTTTCTTATTATATTTTATGTGCAGTTTTTTTTAGGGTTTTATGTTTTCTGTAAAGATTGGTATGCTGAAAATCATTTAATGTTTTGCATAAAGCATGAGGTTTTGGTTAGCACTTGGTTGGAAGAATAACAAATGAGTGAATTAAATAGCGGGGCACCTCTGTCAGTGCGCCCCAGGGCAGCTGTGGCTACATCGTAGCTTATCACCATCAGTGTGTGAATGTGTGTGTGAATGGATGAATGATACACTGTAGTGTAAAGCGCTTTGGAGTGCTTACTCTGAGAGGCACTATACAAGTGCGGGTCATTTATCATTTATAGTGTTGATCAGGCAGAGCTTTGTTGCCAGCGTTCCGCTGCATAACGGCTTCAAACTGTTTTTTCGTAAACCGTTGGAGGACATTACACAAACTGACTGAGCTCTAGTTAAGGCGCTTGCAATAATTTGTGTATGTGTACGTGCGTGTGTGTATGTGTACATGTGTGTGCGTGCATGTGTTTGGGGGAGGGTACATTGGAACTTTGATTCTATATATTTTGATACAGCATATAATGTATATTGCTTTACATTCTGACAACTTCATAGTAATTAATGTAAATATGTGCAACTTAGAAAAATGAATGTTCAATAGTTGTTCTAATAAAACATGCCTGTTTGTAGAAAACATGCGTGTTCGTGCAGGTGGGGTGGTGGTGGGGCGCTCAAAGGGGGCGTCGCACAGGGAGTAATTCCATGTGGAACCGCCACTGCTCCCCATGCATGCGTGGGTTTCCTCCGGGTACTCCGGTTTCCCCCACAGATCACAACATGCCCTATAGGTTATAAATTGTAAGTCGCTTTGGATAAATGCGTCTAATAAATAAACAAACATAAACAATGACGACTGTAGACAATTTCTGAAAATACCGACTTCTATCATCCTAGGAACCACACACACACACACACACACACACACACACACACACACACACACACACACACACACACACACCAGTACCTGTGTCCATGCTGATGAAGCAGTCCCAGCTGATGGATGATCCTGAAGTGGTAGCAGGTTTTCTTTAGCCGTGTTTAGCTAACAGCTGCAATAGAAACAAAGCAGGAGAGCTGATTAAGATGCTGCTTCAGAACAACGCAGGAGATTAAAGATCCAACGCTTTGGTTCTGATCAGCTGAGGACAGATCCAGTCTGGAAAAGACAACCTTTGGTCACCAGCAGGGGTGGACTGGCCTATCTGGCACTGTCCCGGTGGACCGCTTGCCCAGTTTGGGCCGTCCCGAACCAAGCCCCCGCCTCACGTGCGGTTATAGAGACAAGTCCGCCAGCAGCACACACAACACCCTGTCCTCCCCCCACATATGGCGGGATAGACGAGTAGCGAGCAGCAACCTCACCTGCCGAGGGCCGACGGTTCATAAAAATGCCAGGGCCAAATTTTGGTCCCAGTCACGGAGCAGAGCTAACCGCTTTTTCCTCCAGAGTCACATTCAGATTCGGGGCTTTTCCGTCGGAGTGTGAGCAGGATGGATCAGAGAGCGAGCAGCGATCCTGCATCATGACCAGCTCAGATGAGCGAGTCTGATAGAGGGAACCTCTTCAATCTGATGAAAGCAGCTAAACGAGCGCGTTTGTCAGAGAGGCCAAAGGAACAGCAGCAGAGCCAGAGGGCAGGAAGTCTAGAGAAAAGCTTTTCTGACCCATTACCTGCTTCTGGAGCTCCGATTGCCACGAAGACCGCAGAATATCTTCTCTGGTTCTGGAAAGAAGTCCACCAAGTTGTTGCGGAGGAGAAGAAAGTTTCCACAGCCTGGTGAGAAGATTTCTGCAGCAGCAGTTAGTCGCTTTAGCCGATCAACTCTCCCAGAGACTCAACTATTCATTCACCTCACACACCAGAACAACAACAAGCTAGCGCTGCTAGCAGCTTCCGGGTTTCTTCTTCTTCTGTACAACCAACGTAAAGGTGCACTGCTGCCACCTAGTGGACACGACTCTGGATGAACAGCAAGAACCTGTGTGTTCAGTGTGTGACTAATAAAGCACACATACTAGTGACATAACCAGGCCAGACTTCTTCATGCAGGTCAATCTGACACTGATGTTGATATGAAGTCTATGAACTTGAGCCAATACTCCTAATTTATCCTGTGGTGTGCCAGAACAGCATCAAGGCTGCAGGAGACGCAGGGCTCTTATGTATCCTCTCTGAATAAAGTCTGTCCTCCCTGGCTCATATAATAATTTTATTATTATTATTATTAAACTATCCTGCCTGGCTCATATTATAATTATTATTATTATTGTTGCTGCCCCTTGGCATCCAAGAGAAATAAGGAGGAGAGCTTTGACGGGTATAACTTTTTATTTGCGTCAGGCTGTAGATGCACACATCTCATTCCCAGAATCGCACCGAGCACCTGGTGCCGGTCACTGTGCAAACACCGTGAAAACTGAAAATACATAATTTACAAACAAATTAAAGACAATCGCTGACAATCAGGAGCAACAAACAAAAACAAAGAACAAATACCTTGCTCCTCTTGCCATGGGGTGCAATCAAAGTAATGTCACGTAGAGGCTTGGCACAGCAAGACCATAGACTTAATGTACAAGCATTTGTTAGGGCGACACGCTGACGTCGTAGGATCTGTTTTAGGGGGGCTTCAGCCCCCCTAAAATAATCACAAGCCCCCCTATCATTTTGAGTTTTTTTAGGGCTGGGACTTTAATGCGTTATTATGATTAATTAGAAAAAAAACGACACGTTAAAAAATTTTCACGCATTTAATCTCAGCTTGCATTTCGAGCACGGCGGAACCTTTGTCATTGCACGACTTCCTTGTAGACTGAATATCAATGACGCACACAACAATGCACAGTGCTAATGGCTACTAACGGAATAAAAACGGAAAGAAGTTGCCTTGCTTGGACTGATGCAGGATTTAGGAAACCCGTCCGCCTCTTTTCTTAACTTGGAAAAAAAACAAACTTCCAGACAACAACGGAGTCCGTATCGCGGACATTTTTCAGAGATCGTCTCTGCTGCAGCAGTCCGGTACTGCGGTGGCACAGGAAACTTTACAAAAGTTGCGGTAAGCTATATTTTTAACATTTACGTAACATCTGTGCAGCGCTGAAAGCACCAGACAGAATAATTCTGTGCCCTAACAGTAGTTTATGAAAGTAGTCAGACAAACGAGAGGCACCTGGCTGCCGCTGGGAGAACGCTCCGTGTTCTCACTACTCTGTAAACAATCACAAACAACGTGTCTTAAAGTTCAAAACAGAAGTTTAAGTTAAAACAGAAACACTCTGAAACTTTTCTGATGATTTTCTAAACAATTCTGCTGGGGAATTATGTGTTTCTGAGACGAGTCTCCGTCTAACATCACATGCATTACTATCATTAAGCAGAGAGGTGTGTTGAAGCTGTCATCAGCTGAGGGGCGGATGCTCGAGTGCATCAGGGGCAGCGAGGAACGAGGAAGTTGTGATCAGGCTGGAGATCACACCAGATTCGCTGCTGCAGGCGTGAATCTGCGGGTCTGCAGCATCCTTTTCTTAACGTGACATCAGGACTTCCCATGTAAGGAAGGTCCGCTCACCTGTTCATCAGATCATTATTTCCTCGCCATGATCTTTTATCATCCCATCATCCTCCAGTCATCCAACTGGAACCAGTTAGTGTTCCTGATCATTCTCAGAATATGCCATGCCTGCTCTGGTGTTAAAAGTTAGTACATTTAAGTCCTAGATCATATTTGTGCCTGTTTACTGTCATTTTGAAGGATTATTATTTATATGTGTTTTTACTACATTATGAGTAGAAATGCTAATAAAAACTCCCAATTATACAAACAAGTGAAACTGGAAAAATTAGAATCTGGTGCAAAGTCAAATTTATTTCAGTAATTCAACTAGACAGAGAGACTATTTAAAGGCTCAGGAACCCTTTGCAGGCGTTTTCTATTTGTAATTATAAATTTTAGTTGATTAGGGTTTTGTTTCATATCACACAGTGACATTTGATTAATTAAAATGCATTTTTATTAAAAGCTTTAGTTTTACAGTAATAACCATGTCTAATGTTTAATTCTCTGTCTCATAATTTTAATTAAGTTTTGCTTTGAGAGCACATTTTCCTGAACGATTACAATGCGATTAATTTAGATTAATTAATTACAAAGCCTCTAATTAATTAGATTAAAAAATTTTAATCAAGTCCCAGCCCTCATTTTTATATATACTGTTATTTTGTCTTGTAATTGTTAATTACATACTCCTTTATTCCATATCATATCAGTGTTATTCATATATTAAAACTGTCAACTGCACACTCATTTGGCAGAATAAAAGTTTGATGATTATTCATTTGTTCTTTGTCATATTTCAGTAACATTTATAATTAAGCAAGTTGTAATTAAACAAATGACTGCAACATTTCCCCCTGTTAAGTGCAGTAGACTGAAATGAATAGCTTTATTTGGAAATATAACATATCTAATTTTTAATGGACTTTTATAAAATCTTTCTTCAACATAGACCCCACTAATGAACTGATTAAATGTGATTTTTTATAAAAAGAGAGAAAATGCACAAAGGTAGGAAAGGAAAAGAAAGTGATAAAATAATAAGTTTTGTTAAATGTTCTTCAGATAATGAATTAATTGACATAGTTTTTGCAGGATGTGAAAAAAATGTTCAAGGTCAAGCTCCTGGGGCTAAGCCCTCCCTATATCTCAATCCTAGTGACGTCCATGGGCGACACGTTCTTATTTAATAAATTTTAGTCGAAATACCCGCACTTACGTGGAAGTTTGGTCTGCTGCAACATGCCAAGCCAGGTGGAATGCCAACGCCACGTCCACATCCGGGTTAACGCCCACTTATATGCAATTGAATGAGTGACGTTGACAATCCACCTGCTCGCAGCCATTTACACTCCCACCAAATCATGATTTATGCAAAAATACTTCACATGATTTTAAAGTAGACAAATGGCAGTTAACAGTACTGTATTTTACTTCCTAATTAAAAACAAAGAGCAAAAACTTAACTCTCAACTAACACAACCAGTTTTTGAACAGGACGTTCAAGAACGGACACGGTTCTGTCTATCATTCAGACCTCTGTTTCCCATCTGAACCTTAACTCTTCGGACTATTCCGTCTTTTCCCTCTGCAGTGCCAATCACACGACCCAGTTGCCACTGACATCTTGGAAGTACATCATCTTTAACAAGGACTATGTCATTCACCTTTACATTGCGGCGCAGTTTGTGCCATTTTTGTCTGAGAGAGGTTACTGAGATATTCTCTTTTCCATCTGCTCCAGAATTGTTCTACAAGAAACTGTACTCCACGCCACCTTTGAAGTGCATACACGTCTTCTTTGACAAAAGTTCCAGGTGGTGGTAAAGCGATTTTAGACTTCATAAGGATAAGACGATAAGGAGTGAGTGGTTCAGGTACATTAGGTTCGTTAATGTTGTAAACAGTTAAGGGACGACTATTAACAATAGCCATAGCCTCATAAAACAAAGTCCTGCAATGTTGTGTCTTCTTTCTGACCAGATGTTGAATAGATGGTAAAAGGTCAGGCTGTACCTAAACTGACCATTGCTGGACGCTACACCTGCTCCAATACTCCTGCCAACTCTTGTAACTCCTGCTTTTATAGCGAGTCTCAAATTGAACAGAAAATGTTGCACTTCTACATAATAAAAAGAAAGAGCAAAGCTATTTGTTTTTTCTTTTCTTTCTGCTGATCTGAAAAACAATCCGATCCGTGGCTGAAAACCATGAAAATTTTGATCCGTCACACCACTACCACGCCCTGTAGGAAGCAGCCATTTGTGAAGTGATTTGCATAGTAAGTCATCAGCATTTTTTAAGTCTTAAAATTATGTTTTGTATTTTTAGCTGCGATCTGTTGCTTCTTTCATTTTCTTTCTTTCCTTATCTCTTAAAATGTCTGTTTGAAAAAAACTCACCTTTCCTTTTTTATTCTATTTTTTTTTTCAGTTGTGATTTTTACTCGTTTTAGCAGATGACCTGCTGGGCCGGTAGATTCTCAGCGGGGCCGGTAACTATTCTGACCTAGGTTTCCCAGCAAACAAAGAGAGGGGGAAGTTGGGATATGACATTTCAGACACTTTGACAGGTCTTCACATACTCTACCTCGAAATTCCTGGACAGGTGGACAGGACCACAGTGCGTGGATGTAATTGTCAGGAATGTTGTGTGTGCAGTGTGTACAGGTGTCAGACGACACAAACCCCATCCTGAACATCTGATGACCTGTATAGTGTACTCTGCAGCATTTTGAATTGAATTAATTGTAAATTGGGGTGTCTGATCATTTTAAAAGTTTTTAAACAAGTTTGGGTCCAGAAGTTCTGGTCAAAGCTGACAGATAGACCCACCTCCCATTTTTCAATAGGGATTGCTATTCTATCAACTATTTTGGACAGTGTCTTATAAATTTTGGACTGTAGTTTGGGGTGTTTGAGATGACAGAAGTCTAGTACCCTTGGTGGTGTTTGTAATTCTACTTTATTACACTTAAACTTTTGTTTAACTATTGATTTAATTTGGTGATATTCTAAAAAGCTATTCTTATCTATTCCAAATTGGGAGACTATTCTATTAAATGGGATGAAGCCCAATCCTTTATATATGTGTTCCAGGTATAGGATTCCTTTACTTTTCCAGTGTGTCTGGACACACAACCATTTCTAGGGTTTACAAAGAATGGTGTGAAAAGCGAAAGCCATCCAGTATGCGGCAGTCCTGTGGGCGAATATGCCTTGTTGATGCTAGAAGTCAGAGGAGAATGAGCAGTTTCAAGCTGAATGTTTACATTCCAACCCTCCCACTGTCCTAATGGGTGACCCCGCGAGGAAAGTAGACCATTGAGCAGGGTTGATGGTTTATCCCTTGAGGTCCACGTGGCAGGGGTGAGGTGGTGCTCACTCCTCACCCCTGCCACGTGGACCTCAAGTGACAGTGGGAGGGTTACAATAAGATGCACAAAAATACCAAAATAATGACCTCACTTGTCTACAGCATTTTTAGTCACATACTTAAACTGTTTATCAGTAAAAGTGCACTTTAAATATATTCGTAATGTCCTTTGTGGACTCTCATGTGACTGTTTAAATTTTTCTTATAGCTAAATCTTTGTCCACATAACTCACAGGCAGAGTTTCTGTCCTGTGTGGACTCTCATGTGAGTGTTCAAATTTGTCCTTTGATTAAAATTTTTTCCACAAAGTTCACACTCAAACGGTTTCTGTTCTGTGTGGACTCTCATGTGTATGTTTAATGTTGGCTTATAACTAAATCTTTGTCCACATAGCTCACACAAAGGGTTTCTGTCCTGTGTGGACTCTCATGTGAGCATTCAAAATTGTCCTTCGATTAAAACTTTTTCCACAGAGTTCACACGCAAACGGTTTCTGTCCTGTGTGGACTCTTGTGTGATTGATTAAATGTATTTTTTGATTAAAGCTTTGTCCACAGAGTTCACACACAAACGGTTTCTGTCCAGTGTGGATTCTCATGTGAGTGTTCAAATGTGTCCTTCGATTAAAGCTTTTTCCACAGAGTTCACACACAAATGGTTTCTGTCCTGTGTGGACTCCCATGTGAGTATTCAAAATTGTCCTTCGATTAAAGCTTTTTCCACAGAGTTCACAAGCAAAAGGTTTCTGTCCTGTGTGGACTCTTGTGTGATTGTTTAAATGTATTTTTTGATTAAAGCTTTTTCCACAGAGTTCACACACAAACAGTTTCTGTCCTGTGTGGACTCTCATGTGAGTGTTCAAATTTGTCCTTCGATTAAAGCTTTTTCCACATCGTTCACACGCAAACGGTTTCTGTCCTGTGTGGACGCTCATGTGAGTGTTTAACGTTGATTTTTGACTAAAGCTTTGTCCACAGAGTTCACACACAAAGGGTTTCTGTCCTGTGTGGACTCTCATGTGAGTGTTCAAATTTGTCCTTCGATTAAAGCTTTTTCCACAGCGTTCACACGCAAACGGTTTCTGTCCTGTGTGGACTCTCATGTGACGGTTTAATGTTGATTTTTGACTAAATCTTTGTTCACAGAGCTCACACACAAAGGGTTTCTGTCCTGTGTGGACTCTCATGTGAGTATTCAAAATTGTCCTTCCATTAAAGCTTTTTCCACAGAGTTCACACGCAAACAGTTTCTGTCCTGTGTGGACTCTCATGTGAGTATTCAAAGTTGTCCTTCGATTAAAGCTTTTTCCACAGAGTTCACACGCAAACAGTTTCTGTCCTGTGTGGATTCTCATGTGAGTGTTTAAAGTTGTCTTTAGAGTAAAGCTTTTTCCACAGAGCTCACACGCAAACGGTTTCTGTCCTGTGTGGACTCTTGTGTGACGGTTTAATGTGGATTTATGGCTAAATCTTTGTTCACAGAGCTCACAGGCAAAGGGTTTCTCTCTTGTGTGGACTCTCATGTGTCTGTTTAAACATTTATTATGAATGTGACAAATGTCACAACTAAATGTTTTTGGTTCATTCTGGACTTTCCTGCAAAAGTCTACATGTTGCTTTACTCTAACCTTTTTCTTATTAACCACACATCCTGAAGATCTTATTGCTGAATGGCTCATCACTCTTTCATGTCTCTGGAGAGACCACTTGTGGAGAAACCCTTTACCACACTCGAGGCAGCAAAAGGATTTGTTGACAGTCTTAATATCTGACTCAGAAGACCTGCTCTCATTGCAGTCAGTGTCTCCATCTCCAGTTTCAGAACTAGAGTCCAATAGCTCAACATTTAGATTCACATCATCTCCACTAACTTCAGTCTCTGAAGAATCAGATATCTGTTCATCGGGGTTCAGAACTGGGTTCCTGCTAGATTCTGCTTCTCTGCCAGTTTCTGCTGTTGTCTGGTCAGCTGAGCTGTTGGTTGGAACATCTCTGTCCTCTATTTGCTGCTGATAAAGAAGATGTAAGACCAGAGGTTTGTCTTCATCATCCTCACTTTTTATAGAACCTGATATGAATGGAAACCTGGCAGAATTAGTCTCCTTCTTCAAAAGGAGCTGCTCTCCTTCCAGACTGGTCCAGAGTTCCTCCTGTTCCTCCTTTATGTGGAACTGTTCTGGGTGCTGCTGGTCCACACCAGCACTCTGATCTTCAGGAGCTTCTTCTTTAACCATCTGGAGAACATCTATGGGAAACAGGAACACAGTATGTGAATTAACCACTGTAACTTTATTTTCACACATATATTAACAAACAGTTGAATTACTGGTTTAAGTTGGTGAGATCAGAACTAACTCGGAGAACATGAATTAACTTTGCATTGAGTGACTTTTTATCTGAGGTGAATGTATAAATATATTTAAAAAAAAGTTGAATTTCTAGAATGATCTAATTTTTTGGTTTTGGTGGCCTTGTCTTGACAACCTCAAACTCTGGTAAAAGGCCTGTATTTATATAATGCCTTCTAGGTTCTACAATATTTAGTTGGGGCTTTTTGGCCTGGATGACAGCAGCAATGTAGCGTGGCATGGAGTCTATCAGTCTGTGGTGCTGCTCAGGTGTTATGAGAGCCCATGCTGGTCTGTTAGTGACCTTCAGCTCTTCTGAATTGTTGGCTTTGACGTATTGCATCTTCTTCTTTACAATACCCCATAGTAGGAATGAGCGATATGACATAAAATTTATATTGTGATAAATCAGGTGATACCTATATATTTGGTGATAAATAGTGCGGTAACTATATATATGGCAATGCATTCTTTTCTTCTGTTTATGCACGTGTAGCATTACAAATGGCCAAGTTTTCCATCACATCGACCAGAAGATAACTTTTTAACTTGCAGACACAAACAGCGTCACACATCCTGGGTCACATCATATCTGTCTGGTCTCCAACCAGCCATAAGCCCAGCTCCACGCTTTCCTGCCTTTGCTCAAGGTCTCGTGCAGAAGATGAGACTTTTAATAAAGTTAATCTTGCATGAATCATACATGACTTTCTTTTAAAGCTTTATTATTGCATGTATGTCATATAATCATCTCTGGGTGAATGAACAAGATGTTTAAATCCAGAGTAAATATATATTGTGTGCATTAATCGATGATGTGTTAA
Organism: Nothobranchius furzeri; assembly: GCF_043380555.1. Lineage (NCBI taxonomy): Eukaryota > Metazoa > Chordata > Actinopteri > Cyprinodontiformes > Nothobranchiidae > Nothobranchius > Nothobranchius furzeri. The sequence continues at coordinate 63,194,244 of NC_091754.1, forward strand.
AATGAATATAAATCCGGTAATGATTCATTTCAAATCTTAAATTACACCAGATTAGCATTTGTTGATTTAATGTTAAATCTCTTTGTATTCATGATAATAATTGTAGAATTAATGTTTTAACATTCACTCCACATAATGTGTAATAACATAGAATAGAATAGAATAGAATTACAACGAAATTTGATGCAATCCCCGTGTCCGAAATTGAAAACAATTAATTATTCTCTGTTGAGCCTTCTTTGCCATCGCTGTTGTGTTCACACCCCAGGACAGGCCATCTTTGATGTGTACACCCAGGAAGCGGGAATCAGTCGGAAATTAGTGAAACTAGCGCAATAGCTAACAAATTTAACAATTACTTTACTAGCGTGGGACCAAACTTAGCAAACAACATTCCTAAAAGGGAAAAATAACAAGTAATTAAAAATAGTATACTTCTGAGTCCAGTAACTAGCGATGAAATATGAATCATTGTAAATAAATGCATCAATAAAAGAACTACTGACTGTAACGATCGAGACATAACATTAATAAAAAAAAAATTGAAAATATCATCCATCCCTTCACTCACATATGTAATTTATCTTTTACAACAGGGACATTTCCAGATAACATGAAAATAGAAAAAGTCATACCAATATACAAAAGTGGTGAAAAACACACTTTTTCCAATTACAGACCAATATCCTTATTGTCGCAATTTTCTAAAATATTAGGAAACTATTTATTACTAGGCTAGATGAATTCCCGACAAAAGAAAATATATTAAACAACAGTCAATATGGTTTTAGAACTAATCATTCAACTTCCATGGCACTAATGGAACTTACAGAAGAAATATCAGAAGCCATTGACAAAAAGAACCATTTCATAAGTATTTTTATTGATTTAAAAAAAGCGTTTGATACAGTAAATCATGAAATTCTTCTTAAAAAACTTATTAAATATGGTATCAAAGCAATGGCTCTAAAATGGTTAACAAGTTATTTGAATGAAAGGAAACAACATGTACAAATAAATGACATTAAATCAAATCTGCATGATATTACTTGTGGGGTACCACAAGGGTCAGTACTGGGTTTGGAACTATTTATTATGTATATAAATGATATTGCCTCTAGATCAAATATATTAAAATGTATTCTATTTACAAATGACACTACCTTTTATTATGCAGGAGATAATATCAAACAGATGGTAGAAACAGTACAAACTGAGAAGAAAATAAAATTATGGCTTGATGGGAATAAACTTTCATTAAACACTGATAAATCATGTTTCATGATATTTAGTAAAAGTAACTCAAATGATACAAGTCTATTAAATATAGATGATATTTCTGTCCCATAGTCATTTGGAAACTGTAATCCATGCCTTTGTTACCTGCAGGCTGGATTATTATAATTCGCTATATGCGGGGCTTAGGCAAGCTCCAATAGCACGCCTCCAGGCGGTTCAGAACTCTGCAGCTCGGTTGTTAACATCTACCAGGAGGTCTGAACATATTACAACAGTCCTACGTGCCTTGCATTGGCTCCCTGTCTTTTATCGCATCAGGTTTAAGGTCATCCTGTTTGTGTTTAAGGCATTAAACTCAGGGGCACCTAAATATCTGTCTGAAATCATCCACCAACATGTCCCAGTGTGTTCCCTTAGGTCAGTTGACCAGAGACTACTAACTGTGCCTAGGTACAGCCTGAAGTCTCGTGGGAGTCGTGCCTTTTCAGTACTTGGACCAAGTCTCTGGAATGAGCTGCCAGCTGATGTAAAACAGGCTGAGTCATTAGAAACCTTTAAAGGAAGACTAAAAACACATCTGTTCTCGCTGGCGTTTGGACTTTGAAGTTGGGGGGAGTAGGCCGGATATTGGACTGTGAACTTGCACTCAGGTTTTCGTATTGTATTTTTTAATGGATTTCTTATTGTATTTTAAGCGGATTTATTATTGTATTTTACATGGATTTCTTATTGTATTTTACATGGATTTATTATTGTATTTTACATGGATTTCTTATTGTGTTTTTTAATGGATTTCTTATTGTATTTTAATGGTCATTTCTCTGTCCTATTGTGGTGCTTTTTAATGGTGTACAGCACTTTGTTTGTCCATTTTGGCCATGTGAAAGCGCTCTATAAATAAAGTTGATTTTATTTGATTTTGATTATATTAATATTAAGAGTAAAAGAAGTACAATTTTTGGAGTTATAGTCGATCATTACTTCATCCATTTCAGCACGACTCTACAAGGGAGGTCCACTGCTTCCTCCCCAATGGTCTCATTCCGCCGCAACCTCCACAATCTGGCACCCAACCACTTCTCCTCTCTTGTTGCCTCCACTCTTCCTTCTCCCAGCACATTCTCTGCTTATGAAGTGAATGATGCCACCGAGTCACTAGGGCTGCAGCTATCGAATATTTTTGTAATCGAGTACTCTATCAAATCTTTTTTTCGATTAATCAAGTACTCTAATAAATTACCCTTTTGTGTTTGTAAACCTTTATATCATATATTGATGAGCCAAGATGGCGTCGAGTATGGCTGCATCGTCGCGAGCTCCACCAAGTTCCAACATTACACGCTCCATAATGTACATTAATGCCACTGTTTTGCACATACCAACCTCTGTACATTTTATATCTCTTATCTTATTGTTTACTTTATTCATTTGTATACTTAGATTAGCCATTTTTATATTTTACTTGTTTTTACATTACTGTATTTGTGCACAACTCTGTTGCTGTGAAGCTCGCACACAAGAATTTCACTCGCATGTACTGTACCAGTGTACCTGCACATGTGACGTGACAATAAAAGTGATTTGATATCAAATAGCATGTTATAATTATGAAAGACCTTTTAAAATGAGCAAGCAATTGCCAGTTATTCAAGTTTTATTCAAAATTAGTTTGCATAACTTCAGCACTTCAACTTTACTTCACAGTAAACAAATGCGTGTGCAAAAAATAAGTAAACAACCTGAGCCGATTTTCCCCTCGTGCGAGAATCTGCTAGCCTGCAAGCCAGACAAAAACTAGGAGGATAACGCTGCGAGCGGCAGCGGCCCAAACAGAACCAGAACCGCTCACGGAGCAAACAGCTCGCCGGCTGTTTCCCTTTTAACACACGTCTGTTTTAATTTCCACACTTTTTTTTCTCACACTAACAAGGATTGCCAAAAGCATGTTTGCTGTGGTTTTGTCAAATTATACTGATCACAAAACATTTATTTACTTTCTTTCGTTTTCCTCCGCCACTCTCATAAATACCCGTGTCCTCCTGCAGCAATCCCGAGGGACAACAGACATCAATAACACAATAAAAAATCCGACGTGTTGTGTAAAAACTGCTATTTTTTAGCGCATTTTAAGTCCGACGTGTTGCTACCAGACGTACGGTGTGAGCTGAAACTGAGTGCTACAAACGAAAAAGTCGCAGTGTCTGCAGAATATATAGAAAAACAGGCTAAAATGCATTCATTATCTTGTAGAGGCTCCGAGTCCGCTTGCAGAAGAGACATTTACAGGTGCTGCAGCACGGAGGATGTGGTGGTGTGGTAGGCTAAATCCATTTTACAGTATTTACACTGGACTACGTTTTCTGCCTTACGACGTGAAAAATGGTCCCACAACTTTGACATTTTCTGTCTTTTTCGCACTCCACCAGGGTCTACGTTGTCCGCCATGGCTTAAGAGAAAGTTAAGTTATATTCGCTACTCGCGTGTGCATTGATTCAGTCCAGTGGGCATGTGCGTCACTTATTTCGGTCCGGGTGAAACATGACCCCGGGCGATTGCAAAGCCATGAACTAATTAAATATGAATTAAACGAATCCTCGAGGCAGAGAATTTGCCTCGAGGATTTTTTATACTCGAATTATTCGAGGTACTCGAGGAATCGTTTCAGCTCTACGAGTCACTCTGCTCCACACTCTGCTCTTGTCTTAACAACTTGTGCCCTTTAGCCACTAGACCTGCTAGATCCTCTCAGTCGCACCCCTGGCTAGATGATACCCTCCGGTCTCTACGCACCAATCTTAGAGCTGCGGAACGGAAATGGCGCAAAACAAAAGATCCTGGTGATCTATTGAAATTTCAGGAATTACTGTCCTCATTCTCTGCCAGCATCACTGATGCAAAGAAAGCTTTCTACACTGACAAAATTCTCAGCTCTACTGACTCTCAGAAACTATTTTCAACATTCAAAACTCTGCTCAACCCTTCGTCTCCACCTCCTACCAACAATCTATCAGCTGACACCTTTGCCTCATTCTTCACTGACAAAGTGGCAGCTATAAACAAACAGTTTACTCAACTAGCCACTTCTGAACATTCACTACCACAAACTCCTTCTAGCCCAACCATCTCAAGCCCTACTGCTTCATTTTCCTCTTTTTCCCCTGTCACTGAGAACTGTGTGTCCAAGCTTCTCACGTGCAGCCGCCCTACTACATGGCCACTGGACCCCATTCCGACTATAAAGCTTGGTTTATGCTTGACGCATTCCCTTTCCGCGCGGTGATGCGGCTCGCGGATGGAACTCGCTTCACAACTCGCAGCTTTTATGGTTCGTGCGGCTCGTCTCTGCGGTGAGCCAATATTCTCCCAAACTGTAGGGGGCAGCATGGAGCTCTACGGCATGCATCCAACACTACACCACAGTAGAAATGACTGTTTACAACATGGCATTTGAGCATTTTTAACAGCGTTCTCGTCTTTTCCGACAGTGCGAGCTATTTCTCTCCAAGAATTATTTACAACATGTTGATCACGGTGATCTCTGAGAGCTGAATCATACAAATGTCTGTGTTTACCAACCTCTGCCATACTAGTTCTTGCCGGTCCGCCATGTTTTTCCGCGTCCGTCCATCCACGTGGTTAGAAATTTTCCGAGGTGCGCGTTGCGGAAATTCTGGGCCGTGCGGAGGCGCGGTGGAGGGGCGTGGTTGTTAAAATGACGCAAAATGACGCAACTTTTCCGCACGGAGCCGTGCGGACCTCGCGGACGCGTCAAGCATAAACCAACCTTGAGCTGCTCTAAGCTATTGCTCCTACAGTAGCCGCAGCAGTCACACATGTGATCAACGCTTCACTGACAAAATGCAGCAAACATTTACTATCTTGTCCAGAAGGGTGATCTCTTCACCCTCACATGGAAAATGTCCTCGGATTGGCATTGTGGTACGTAACATTTTGTATTTGTTGCGCAAGCTCCCGATGACTCGCTCAACGTGTGTTCTCAGGTGGGCTATAGCTCTTGTGTCTTCAATGTCTGTGGCATCAAGTTGACAAAAGCCTCTTGTAAATGAAGGGATGTTAACCTCTGCACACATTATTCCCACAGCATCTCTGATGTCAAAACCTCTGTCAGCCAACACTACATCCCCTGGTAGTTTGTTCAAAAGTCCAGTTTTCTGTGATATGTTTGTCTGATGCACGCCCACCCCATCCCTTAGAAATGGTATTGAACCATGTGGGGTAATCCCTGTAAGATATTTCATGGTGTGTGTACCCTTATAGTGAGAATATGTTTGTGCGCGTGCTTTGTACGGATGATGGCTACTCGGGTTTCCAAAAGTTTCAATAATTTTTGCGGCATGGTGGCTCTTAGGCAGTGCCTCTCAGGCCAGTGCACCAGGGGGCCCTAAGCGAGCGTATAGAACATCGACTGTAGAAGAAGAAAGTATCATTTCTATAGCGCCTCTCAAGATAAAAATCACGAGGCGCTTCACAAAAACAAAACAAAAAAATGTAAAAATATAAAAAAGCATTTAGAAAATGTTTAAAAATATATATATAATGAGCAAAAATAGGCAATTGTGATTAAAAAGAAAAAATGTTAAGAAAGAGAGTGAATAGAAAAGAGGGAAACCAGTGGATCCTGAGGAAGGTGGAATAGGTGGGGAGAGCAGAATAAAGAGAGAGAGGTGAAGAAGGTCATCCAAAAGCCAGCTTGAACAAGTGAGTCTTCAGCTGCTTTTTATTTATTTATTTATTTATTTATTTATTTTACCGTGTCCTGTCTGGCTGTGAAGTAAGCAGAATTGATGTCTGAATGCTGGTGACAAGCCTTACAGATTTACTCTCAGGTGGAGCATCAAAGCGTCTGCTTTTAATGTCACGCCTGATACTTAAAACTTTATTGTTATTGTTGTTGAATGCTTTGTAATTCCGACCAGACATGGAGTCAGAGGTGAAAGAGAAAGGAAAAGAAAAGGTGGGGAGAGAGGGGGGGGGGGGGGGTCCACAAAAATAAACAATAATGAACAAGAGTCTGCTTCTAGACCTGCAGGAAAAGACAAAAAAAAAGCAAAAGGACAAAAAAAAGGGACACAACAACAATACAACAGGATCAAGCTATCACTGCATCAACTTGATGAAGAAAATATATAATCAACATTGTTTAACTGAAGAATCACGATAATGAATCACAGTGCATTAAGTGCCCACCATAGTCTTAAGACATGTGTTGAACGTGCCCAAGCCCATACTTATGAGAGCACCATGTGAGCACCTGTGTGTGTACACGCGCTTGTTTATGAAAGGTTTATCTATAGGAGCGCCCAACAGAGAGTGTGAGGGACCACAGATCCGCCCCCCAAAGATGTGCAGGAGACGGGGGGAGCTCCAAGTCCCAGAGATCCAGGCGCTGCCCCAGAAAACAGGAACCCCAAGGAGACTGCAACCAGGAAGGCCCCCGCCCCCCTCGAGAGGCACAGAGGATCGCCCCGGGGGGCCACAACCAGCAGCCGGCAGAGTCCCGGGAGACATCAGCGGCAAGCTCACAGGCCCGCCCGCAGCCTCCCACCCCCTAGCCGGCCGAGCCCGGGACCCAGCGACCCGGGACCCAGGGGCGACCACCCCCGCCGGGGACCCAGCAGAGCCCAGGGACCCAGACCCCACCAGGCAGCCACCGGGATCTAACAGGCAGATGCCAAAATCTTAAACCCCCAGACCCGGTTGCCACGAACACTCAGGCAGACCATGGCACAAGCCCCCACACCAGGTGTGGCAGGGGGAGGGGGGACGAAGATCTATATCATCAAGAGAAGTTCCAGGAGAGGGGAGGAGTCAAAGGCCCCACCTGACATATACAATCATACACAAACACAGTCACACACTCCCTCCCTCATGCTCACACATGCACATACAACCTAAGACTTACAAAAATGCACGCCGGACACCCACTCATGCTCCCCATACACACCCTATTCACTCTGGTCCCGGTACTGCTGCACATGGGGTACAACCATCACCGGTTCCCAGAGTTTGACCCTTTCTGCTGGGGTGCTGATGAGCAGGCTCCCCCGCCCAACGCTGAGCGCAGCAACCCACCACCCCAGACCCCAACCAGACGGCCAGATCTCCCTCCTAGCCTCCAGCCCCAGGAAGCCTAGCAACAACAGAGGTGGCTAAGACCCCTAGTCTCCCTCCGCCTGCTCCAATATAGTGTTGTGTGATCATGAGGCTCAGCCCAGGTGTTTCATAAAGCCCGGAGACACACACACACACACACACACACACACACACACACACACACACACACACACACACACACACACACACACACACACACACACACACACACACACACACACACACACACACACACACACACACACCAGTACCTGTGTCCATGCTGATGAAGCAGTCCCAGCTGATGGATGATCCTGAAGTGGTAGCAGGTTTTCTTTAGCCGTGTTTAGCTAACAGCTGCAATAGAAACAAAGCAGGAGAGCTGATTAAGATGCTGCTTCAGAACAACGCAGGGGATTAAAGATCCAACGCTTTGGTTCTGATCAGCTGAGAACAGATCCAGTCTGGAAAAGACGACCTTTGGTCACCAGCAGGGGTGGACTGGCCTATCTGGCACTGTCCCGGTGGACCGCTTGCCCAGTTTGGGCCGTCCCAAACCAAGCCCCCGCCTCACGTGCGGTTATAGAGACAAGTCCGCCAGCAGCACACACAACACCCTGTCCTCCCCCCACATATGGCGGGATAGACGAGTCGCGAGCAGCAACCTCCCCTGCCGAGGGCCGACGGTTCATAAAAATGCCAGGGCCATAGGCGGAGATTCCTCAACTTGGTACGGTCGGTCCACACACGCTGTTTCCAACGGGCGGGGCTGCCGGCTTTGCCCCGCTCACAGCTCCACAGCAGCCCGCAGGCTCACAGGAAGCGGGAATCAAAACGCCAGCGGTTTCCTGCAGTAAGTCAATAATCACACGCTTGTTCTACAAACTTAAATATCTATGTCAGATGTGGTCATAAATGTCAAACATACACACCGATTATCTTTAGATTTTGATCACCGGTCGGTCGGAGGTCCCTTTATGACAGACCACCACCACCACAGTAAAAAAAAGTTGTCACTTCATGTTCTCTGGTCATTCCAGGATTATTCTGCTATTATTATTCCATTCACTAAGGTGATCAAAAGTTCATTTTTCCAGACACGTACGCTTTCACGGTCTTCCATGGAATCTGCGGAGCATTTATAGATCGATGAAAATGTCCGCGTTTCATCCTATTTAGCAGATGAATATGGTAGAATCAAAACTGGTCCGATGTACGGAAAACCACAGCGTTTAACCGCTCTTATTCCGTCTTCCCCAGGCTCTGCAGCTGTTTACAACATGTCAAAGTGCAGGTGCAGCGTGCAGCTTAGGGATGAACTGGTAGCAGCAGATGTGTGGTGGAGGCACGTTGCTCAAAGCTCTCAGTGTAAAACATAGAGCCAAAGATCCCGTTGGCCACACAGACCCAAAAACACTCTGAAAACTGAGAAAAGTGAGAGATCGATTAAACTGAAAGATAAACTATAGAGTATGTATATGTTTAGTGTATTTGTAAAGTAAATGTTTATAATTTTTATTATTAAAATGAAACAAATATTTCAAGAATATATTTTTAGATTTTGTGTATCTTTTCGTTCAGTAGGACTTAGATGAAGTTATTAAATATTACAGTTATTCTCTAATAGCCTACAAACATTTCTATGATTTATTAAAGAGATTTCAGTCATTCTGATACTTGACTTGTGAAAGCTGATTTGAAGTTTGTTATTTTTTCTGACATATTTAGAAGGAAATTTTCGAATATATTAAAATCAATATGGAACTATTTGGATTTTAGTAGCTTTCATGTTATGTGATTTAATAAAATTTTAATTTGACATTTATGTTCTCTCTCTTTGTTGTGAAAAAGTTAGATATGTTTTAGCACTTAAAATTAATGCTTTGCATCGGTCCACACGTGTAGCTGTTGGTCAGCTAATAGCCGTGTCATTTCAGGACACGTTGCTTCAACTATTAACTTCTAAATCTTTATTCTGAATGGCTTATTCCGTTTTAGGCCACAGTCTTGTTATTGAAATGAAAACAAAAAGAAAGGATGCTCATGGAGATGTACAAAATTGGCAAGATATTATAGTTGATCAATATCCTCCAGCTCCGTTCTAATGACAACATCCCATCTGTGTGTGTGTTGCTGTCCAACTGTCAGCAGACCAGGTCAGTTGAAATGGCAGAGAAATGAAAAACGGCAGACATCAGGTCGTTTTTTAATGCTCCAGAACGTCAAGTAAGTAGAAACTTGCATTTTGATAAAGACATCTATAAGAAAGAAATGAAATTGTTTCTAAATGGTTTCATTAGGCAAAGTCCAGTCGCTGGAGCACAGGCAGCCAGAGCCTGTCAGACACAGAGTCTCAGGTCAGTCTCTTATAAGGACATACAGTGTTGTATGTAGAGAGCATATTTTTTCATGTCCCCCCCCAGAAAAATTACTCTCTGAAGTTTTACTGTTTATTGTCCCCCCCAAAATTGAAATTGTATTTCCGCCCTTGGCCAGGGCCAAATTTTGGTCCCAGTCACGGAGTAGAGCTAACCGCTTTTTCCTCCAGAGTCACATTCAGATTCGGGGCTTTTCCGTCGGAGTGTGAGCAGGATGGATCAGAGAGCGAGCAGCGATCCTGCATCATGACCAGCTCAGATGAGCGAGTCTGATAGAGGGAACCTCTTCAATCTGATGAAAGCAGCTAAACGAGCGCGTTTGTCAGAGAGGCCAAAGGAACAGCAGCAGAGCCAGAGGGCAGGAAGTCTAGAGAAAAGCTTTTCTGACCCATTACCTGCTTCTGGAGCTCCGATTGCCACGAAGACCGCAGAATATCTTCTCTGGTTCTGGAAAGAAGTCCACCAAGTTGTTGAGGAGGAGAAGAAAGTTTCCACAGCCTGGTGAGAAGATTTCTGCAGCAGCAGCAGTTAGTCGCTTTAGCCGATCAACTCTCCCAGAGACTCAAATATTCATTCACCTCACACACCAGAACAACAACAAGCTAGCGCTGCTAGCAGCTTCCGGGTTTCTTCTTCTTCTGTACAACCAACGTAAAGGTGCACTGCTGCCACCTAGTGGACACGACTCTGGATGAACAGCAAGAACCTGTGTGTTCAGTGTGTGACTAATAAAGCACACATACTAGTGACATAACCAGGCCAGACTTCTTCATGCAGGTCAATCTGACACTGATGTTGATATGAAGTCTATGAACTTGAGCCAATACTCCTAATTTATCCTGTGGTGTGCCAGAACAGCATCAAGGCTGCAGGAGACGCAGGACTCTTATGTATCCTCTCTGAATAAAGTCTATCCTCCCTGGCTCATATAATAATTTTATTATTATTAATATATTATTATTATTATTATTATTATTAAAGTCTATCCTCCCTGGCTCATATAATAATAATTATTATTCAATTCAATTCAAGTTTATTTATAAAGCGCCAAATCACGACAAGAGTCGTCTCTAGGCACTTCACATAATAAACATTCCAATTCAGGTCAGTTCATTAAGCCAATCAGAAATAATGTTTCCTATATAAGGAACCCAGCAAATTGCATCAAGTCACTGACTAGTGTCAGTGACTTTACAGCAATCCTCATACTAAGCAAGCATAAAGCGACAGTGGACAGGAAAACTCCCTTTTAACAGGAAGAAACCTCCAGAGAATCCTGTCTCAGTATAAGCAGCCATCCTCCACGACTCACTGGGGATCGAGAAGACAGAGAAGGCACACACACACACGCACGCACGCACGCACGCACACACACACACACACACACACACACACACACACACACACACACAAGTAATGTGTCTATAGTAGGGTTGTCACGGTAACCGGTATAGCGGTAAACCCCGGTAAAAAAGTTGACAGTAAAAATAACCGTCCAGTTTTTAAAAAACTAAATTATCTCGGTGGGATTACCGTGGCCGCGGTTTAGGCGTGGTGACCCTTACCAGCCACCGTCGCTTCTGCTGAAGTTCCCGCGGCGCGCACTTTTTAGTTTGCAACGGCACCGAAACTTTGAAGCTGAAATAATGGCCGAAGGAGGAGACGGCAGCGCCCAGGACATCCATCAGCCCTCAAAGAAGACTAAATCGGAAGTATGGGCATATTTTGGATTTCTGAAAAACGCTGAGGGACAGTTAATAGAAGACGGCTATCCCGTTTGCAGAACGTGCAGGAAACAAGTGTCTGCAGAAGGCAGCAACACTTCGAATCTAATGGCACATCTGCGTGACGATCACCCACGTCTCTACAGCCAGTGCAAGGTAAGTTAACATTAGCATTTTAGCTTAAATGCATGACGTGAGGACTTTTGGCTGAGGGAGAATGCGACGAGTCACTATATCCTGCAGCCGCAGCGTCCTCTGCCAGCATTTAAACCGTGTCACGGACACCCTGTTGCTGGATGAAGCATCTTATTTGTTGATGATGAAGAGAAATATACAATTAGTTCCTTGTCATTGATTTGTTTACTTATTCAATGCCATTTATACTTGAACATTTGGATTTGATTACATAGTGTAGTAGTTATTTTAGTAATTTGTTTAAAGTGGCTATTTATTTTAAATACATATTTCTTAAGGTTGACTTGTACAGTGCTCAAGTCAAGTGTGGACTGGAGTTTTAGATTTTCATTTTGATAATGAAGAAAACAAGTATATGAGAAAACAAGTGGTGTTTCTTTGATTTGTTTACATATTGTTTTTGTTTTGAATGTTTGGATTTGTATAATTTAAACCTGCACTGACTACTGTAACATGTTCCAGAAAAATAAGCTATTTGTTCCTTTACTTGTGAAAAGTTGCACTTTTGCTAAGGCTTTGTGTTATTTTAGGTTTAATAAACATTGTTAAACCTTTTCAAAACTATTTCAGTTTGTGTAGAACAGGACTATCAATGCTTTCTGAACATATGCAACACCGTTTAAAAAATACCGCGATAATACCGAAAACCGTGATAATTTTGGTCGCAATAACCGTGAGGTTACATTTTCATACCGTGACAACCCTAGTCTATAGTTATATTGTGAAGTCTTAGTAAATATTTTATTTGGTGAAAGGTAAACTTTATTGTATTTATCCTAGTGGATCTATAATTAAACGGATAAACTAGTAGTAGCACATCCAATGTCAAGGAAAGCAAAAAGTTATTATCAGGAGAGGGATAATGTTTAAGTGGTTAGCAGTAGTGCGCTAGACCAGTGGTTCCCAAACTTATTTAGCCGTGCACCCCCTTCTATGTCCCGACCATGATAATGCACTCCCCAGCCCCACATCAGGCCATGGCTATATATATATATATATATATATATATATATATATATATATATATATATATATATATATATATATATATATATATATATATATATATGTATATATATATATATATATATATATATATCAGACGTCACGCTAAACCAGGGGTTGGCAACCTGTTCCCATCAAAGAGCCATTATTACCCGTTTCCCACAGTAAAGAAAACGCCGCAGCAGCCGCGGCGTTGTGGGCGGGGCCTACCCTCAGACAGCAGAGCGCTGTTCACAACAGGTGACAGCAGCCGGTACCGGTCGCTCGTGTACGTCAAAGTTATCTTTCATAAGACAATAATCAATAAAACGATTTATATAAAGTGGATCCAGAAGTTGTAGCCCGTCTCTGCCGACAATATTTTGATATTTTTCACCCTGTTGGTGGTTTTACTGAGCAGGTGCCACTTTTGTCATACGTTTCTTTTTAAAACATGTTTAGACTGTTCAGAATACAAATCCAGGCTCTGTCTCGTTTGATTGTTGTAATTAAACTTTGTAGGTGGGGAAGGTCAGAAAAGGATCCGATCATTTTGTTTTACCCTCATTTACAGTGACGGAGATAACGGCGCAGTGCGCCTGGCTCTGGTGTTAATCACGTTAAATTTGTAACAATTTTCACAGGAAAACAGAACAGTTAAAAGGAGGGCTTGTGTTGACCGGACAGCTCCCGTATTTGACCGTTTATTTTGATGGAGAAAGAATAGAAAGAATTACCCTGACGCATGGAGACGAATTGACACTGTATTCGTTTCGCAAATCGCAGATGTAGCTAAATCACTCAAGAAAAGATTTCCTTCTGAACATCTGAGCTGGACACCGCTCAGTCAGCGCGTACATAAGGTGCACAGCGAGGTGAAGATGTGGAGAGGGGCTTGGAACGCGTTGCAGAACCAGAGCGCATGCGGGAAGATTCCTTCCACTGAAGCGAGTTTTCCAAACCCGGTCTCTCAGAGAGACTTGTCACTTAGAAAATGTTCCCTGATGATGAAACTTTGGCTGAATTGTGCATGTTCCTGTCTCCAATGTGGCGTCTGAGGAGAGTCCCAGAATCTCACAACGTTTTCAGCTCAGGAAGCGCCTATATGATTACGCACAAGCGTGACGCGTCAACCCGGTCACACAGTAAGACCGGGTTGGACCTGTTCAGGTTTATGCAGACAATCTTTACATTTAGAATTGGCATACAGATGTAAAATTTATACAGCATTTTATTTAAATATCCATTCATTATTTTACAAGCACAGAGAGCCGCATCAGATGGATGGAAGAGCTGCATGTGTCTCCAGAGCCGCGGATTGCCGACCCCTGAGCTAGGGCATGTGCGGAGGACACACACACACACACACGCAAAATATACTTGTTTTCAGTTACGTTTATTGGGCCACTTATGTTGCAAGCCCGAGCAACCAGTCAAGGCTTAGAAACAGTGGTCAGGGACAAGGGTCACACAAGGGTCAAGAGGACAGGAGTTCAGGACTTGCTGGTGAGGACAGAACTAGGCAAAGGGTCAAAAGACAAGCTGTCTTCTCTAGATCCACCCATGGACACACCCCTGGGCCCGCCCCTAACTCCACCTCTGGCGGGAAAAGAAGGACTGGCATGGAGTGAGGAGAAGCCCAGCTGGACCCAGGAGCTCTCAGGAATGCTGAAAGAAGATCTAAAATTTGCTACCAATATGAAGATTTATGACCTGTGCTCTCATTCCAGGAGTGCAGAATGTAACTTTTGTGCCCTCATGTGAATACTGCATGTAGTGAAATGATACTAAATGTCTTATGTAGAGCTAAAAAAGTGTATCTGGTAGATGACCCCTTGACCTAAACTGTCAGGAGAGAATGACTTGTGACTCTTGCATTGTTTAGAGCAGTCTCAGAAATGATATAAAAGGATGCAGCTCAGATCGAGCGGGAGTCTGGTTCTTCGAGAGAGGGCTTCAGGCTTCGTTCTTGGGGAGATTCTGAGAAGACGAGAGCTGGTGTAAACTGACTCTCATTTAATCATTTTGAACTAATTCCTCCGTGGGGGATAGTAGTTGTTTTTTACTTTACCCATTTTTGTATTTTGATTTTGTAATAAACCTTTTTTGAAAAAGAAACATAATCCTGATTCTTTCAGGTTTTCTCTAAAGCTTCACGTTTGGAGCCCTGGCCATAATTGCACAGAGGTAAGCATGTCGAAGATCGGTCTCTGAATTATCAGGACTTACTTTACAGTTTATAACAGAATAATATAAAGAAACCTTAAGATAAGGGAAGTTTTAACTTCTCTCCCCTTGCGAGTAACGAGTTGTCTTAAGGGTGATAAAAGCAAAATATTCGAGGTTATTTTGGCTCTGATTGCAGGTTGAAAAAGTCTCTAATCAGCTGGAAGGTTGGATTAATAAATAAATTGATAAACTTATGTTAGCCTGATCAACTAGCATAAATCATTTTATAGTTACCAACCTCCCACATAAGCTGTTAGGGGCGCAATTAATTCCGGGTAGCCCAAACAATTGCTGAGAGGCTTGGCTTGCCTCCAGACTTCTCTCTAGTATCTTAACCAAAAGGTAACGAGTTTAAAAGAAGTGTAGCACTCTGGGGCTGGCTATTCGTGCAAGTCATTTCACCTTTAAAATAAAAGACAAGATTCTAATTAGATAGTCCAAACCCGGATCTGGTACGATTATACTCGTCGATACACCCCCGAACCCTGATGGATGCACCGTCTCATAAGTTCTAACGGAACTGGGTTTTAAAGGAACCGGTAAATGGGACGGGCACGCGACATGGCGCCTGCAACGTGGGGCTAATCGGCGAAGGTTTAAATATTAGATACCGGACTATTCGACGTAGAACTATGTCTTTTAGGCTGATAAAAGCTTACGCACAATGGACCTGATAAGCTTATAACCTTGGAGCGAAAACCGCACCAATTTCTCGAAAAGGAAAGAAATTTGGGAGAACGGACGATTAACTCAAAGAGGTATAAAGAAATCACGGCTTTCCGACGTAAGAAAAGCCAAGGATAAAAGCTAGGCAAAAAATAAAAAGGAATAAAGAATAAGAATAAAGAATAAGACGTGAAAACGAATAAAAATAAAACAATAAAAAAGAGAAACTTTCAACCAGCCATGGCAGATAGATCTTTAACGGTAAAACCGGAAAATGTTCTCCTTAATGTGAGATTTGTCACCGGAGAAATAGCGACATTTCAAGGTGAACCACAAAGCGTTTTGGCAGTATCCTGTAACCGAAGCTTTCAGAACAAGGCCGAAACGGCTCAAGCCGCAGCGGAGCGCTGTCCGAATGCTGAAACTCAAGTAAAGAATAATCATGTATTTCCGTTAGTGGGTGATTTGGTGATTCTAGCAGAACAACAAAATGATCCTGTTTTTAATCAGATAGCGTGGTGTTGTTGGGAAAATCCAGCGAAACTCCCCACGGGCGAGCAATATGAGATCCTTCTGGGATTGCTTGAGCAAATACCAATTGGACCGGAACCTTTAGTTCTCACTCCATTTGGAGTCGGGCAGTACCGATGTGATCAGGGAGCGATGTACTCTGCTATGGCGGAGTTCGTGGTTCAACGGGCTAATAGTAGAACAATTTACTTCTTATCTAGAAGCAAAAATGAGGCAATTCAAATGAGACAGGCGTTATGTAACCGACTGGGGATCACGGAGCTCCAAGCGGAAATGTACCGGAGACGAGCTGCAGTTGAAATGTCGGACTCCTGGGATGAAGCCCAATCGGTTCCGACCGCGCCCCCTTTGTATCCAGCGCTCCGCGGGGAATTCCCTGTGAGCCCCGGTTCCGAGAGCGGATTTCTTCCACCCCCACCGAACCCGCCTGACGCGGTTCGGCCGGCGCAGTGGAACCCGTTTCTACATGTACAAACCCCTTCTCAGGTGCCCATGAGAGGAGCGGAGAGACCGCCCACTGAACAGCATGTTGCTGCATGGGACAAAGACGAGACTCAGAGACGGTCAGGGGCTGAAAGGACTCCAAACCCAATTCCTTTTCCCCCGTTAGAACCGCATAGTCCCGCGGCTCCTCCGAATCATGTTATGATAGGTCAAGAACCGGTGATAATTTTATCAGGCGAGAAAATAGATGCGGAGATCCGAGAAGAAGATGTGTTGATCTTTCTGAAAGATCCACAAAGTTCTGCCAGTAATACGTCCTCATTAAGTTCTCTGAGGAGACTTTTAGGGGCAGAAGGCAGAAATTCTATGATTCCGCTGGTAGATCGTAATTACGAAGCTGGAGAAATTACTACTCTCTTAGACAAGCAATTAGGGAATCTGGAAGGTCGTGTCAGCGCGATTTCCATAATTAACGTAGACCCTCATAATCCCGACATCTCTTTTCACCAAGCTTGGGAGCGGGTGGTGTCAGAAGCCTTGGATTTAGGAGCGCGACGGCTAGTGTTTAAGCTTAATAACAAACCCCAGGTGTGTCGGATAACTGAAGCATATGGCGCAGGTTTGGTGATTTATTCCGAAGCCTCTAGCAGGCTAGGAGACATCCCGGTCGTAATTTTAGTGGATAAGTCAGCCTTGCCGCGAGTAGAGAAGAAAGTCAAACATTGGTTTGAGGCCAGAGACAGAAGCAGCGAGAGTGAGGCTGAATCGGAGGAAGAACAGGGTTCCCAACTGGTGGTGCGTGGCACACCGGGAAGCTCAGGTCAGAATGCGAATCCCATCAAAAATGCAGCACTCGGATCCCTGGAGGCAAAACACCTGAAAAAGTGAGTTGGTTATCCCCAGTTACAGCCCATGAGCAAGGTGAGAACAGAGAAAATGTAGAGCAACAACCCCAGAGAGCAGAAAAAGGAGATGAGACAAATCCTATGGTTTATGGCATTAGAGGACTAAATAAGAAAAGCCGTCCAGTACAGATGAAATATTATGACCCTCAGGCACCTCCTAACATAGGCCCAGTTAGACCGGTTCCAGAACCAGGACGAGGCCAGTTTGCAATTAATACAGAGGGAGACCAGAATTATGCAGGAGAAGTAGCAGAAAATCCTTTTCCAGACTGGTACCCTGTAGATGGCTTCACGGCTTCAGCAATTCAAGCAGCGAAAAGTAGGGAAGAAGTCATGTTGCAACCAGGATGGGGGCAACCTTTTAAGCATGCTTATTTAGGCCAAGGATATGATTTTTATCGCGGTGGATGTATGGCTAGAGATTCGGCAGTGAAAACTCACTGCTACTCGCCGTGCAGCCCCTCCCAACCTTTGGATGTAAACCGAAGCACTCCGCAGGGAGGACAGCTTAATTCAATGCCTAGAGAGAGAATCCTAGAACAGGAATATTCCCCATATTGGCAAACTGCTCAGGAACAGTCAAGAGTAAGCTTAGGACATTTTGATCATACCATTCTGCCACAAAGAGCATCGGGTGAGACAGACGCTGGGTATGTACAGCGGCTTCAGGATCGAGGCATGACGATTGAACAACTTTCAAGTCCAGAAATTTCTCAGGTTATAGCCTTAAAGAACGATCTGCGTTTAACCCCAGGAGCCTCGTTGATGTCCCTGGCGGAGAGTTCTCCCAGGGGGATTGGTGAGGATTCTGGGGAACGACGGAGGAAAGCTTTAAGCTCTGAAATCAGTACAGGAAAAGTTACATTAGCTGGGTGTTTGGGAACAATCGCAGGGCTTTCCCAAGTACAGCAGGAAAAACTTTTAGCTGATCTGCCAGGGGGATTAATGATGGCTGCGATGTGGCATAATCTCTCTCCTGCAGAAAAAATCCGACAAGCGCAGGCGTGGGATCGCACAAGGGAATTTAAGCAGTCAAAAAACGAATTAGGACGGCAGGCCGGAAACAGATTGAAAGGTCAGATACCATCCCCTCAGCCCCCTCCACACCAACAGCAAGGGAGCCAATCAGTGAGTTCTCAACCGAGGCAACTCCCACCCAGAACAGAACCGAATCAGAACCAGAGAACCAGGGGCCAAATGGACCCAAATGCAAGGCCGTTTTTCATGGGACCCCCCGGCTGCCCTGTGGCTCGACCCAGGAGAGCGAATCCGGAGGAGTGGGCCCGGATGACCAGAGAACAGAAGGAGAAATTGATCCAATCAATCAAAGATTGGGACGCGAAATACCACAATCAGAGAAGACCGCCGCCACAAAAGTAGAAATAATTGAGGCGCTCTCATCTCATACGCATTGGGATGGGGAGTGGCTTAAAGTAAAATACGAAAATACAAAATACATTTTAGATACCGGGGCATTAATATCAGTAAAGCGTGAAAATAATCCGATGGAACAAATAGGATACAAGAATGTGATACTCGCAGACGGCTCTGTACGTAATATGGCAGTTCATAAAGACGAACAGGGAATTCTTTACATAAAAGGTGCAGAAAACTTAATTAGTTTAAAGGATTTAGTTAAAATAACGAAAGACCCAGCGCTGCATGTGAGTTTTTTAGGTGAATTAGATATGGATAGTCTCATTAAAGAACAACTGGAGAAGACTAGTTTGGACCCGCACAAACTCAGAGAAATAATCCAAAAAGGTAATTGGGCTACACACAAAAATGATTGTGGCAGAGTAAAAGAACAATGCATTATTAAAGGAGCGATGCCTGCCAGGGAAAAGCAGTATCCGATCAGAGAAGGAAGAGATGAGATTAGATGTACTCTCGCTGAGCTTAAAGAAAAAGGGATAATCGAAGAGAAAGATACATTATCCACCTGTCTTCCCATTCAAGCTGTTCCTAAACCTGATGGCACCTACAGACTGGTACACAATTTAAAAGGTTTAAATAGAGTGACTCCGCACGACGTGCGTAAAACTTTTGACCCATACATGCAGCTCCGAACCATGCCTATTAAAAAATATAAAACATGCATCGATTTGGCTAACGGTTTTTGGTCTGTACCTTTAGCGCAAGAAAGTCGAGCTAAAACTGGATTTACATTTGAAGGGAAACATTATGAATGGTGCGTTCTACCTATGGGATGGGTAAATGCGGCGAATAAATTTCAAGGTGTCGTACAGTCATATCTGGAAGGTTTACCTGTTGTTCAATATATTGATGACATATTTTTCACGCATGATTGTGAAAGCGAACACCTGAAAACTTTGGACGAGGTGGTGACCAGACTGACATGTGCAGGATTCAAACTCAACCTGAAGAAAAGCCAGCTAGGACGCACAAAAGTTACGTTCCTAGGTTTTGAGGTGTCAGATTCAGTGGCGGTACCTTGCACATATTTACAAAACATAACACCCCCGCATGACTTACTGACGCTGGAAGGTGTAATCGGACAGCTTCAGTACATTTCCAGCAACGTCCGTGATTTTCGAAACATCATTGATCCCATAATGTCACTTAAAAAAGGTCTCAGAACCAAAGTGGGTCAGAAACTGGTGACGCACAACCGCAAACTGAGCTCACAGGAGCTTGAGACTTACCAAGCAGTGATGGTTAAAATAGGTGCTAATCTAGTGAATCTTTCAAATAGAGAGCATCACGAACCGTTAGCTGTAAGAGTGATTGTAGGACAGGATTTCACAGAGTGTTTATTTCAGAACTATGACAGCAAGAGTCTGATAACATGTAAAGGCTATAGACTCGCACCAACAGAAACCCGTTACACGCCCAGCGAAAAGGTGCTGACCACCCTGATGAAACATAAAGATATGATGTTCGCTCTGGCCGGATCGCAAAAAATCATAATTCAATCTACTGATTATATGATTAAAGAACTTCGGAAAGATCTCCTCCCACAGGCGAGGGCCGTTTTACCCAGATGGGCAAAGTGGGAGATGTTATTGGCAAACCCGCAGATTCACGTGGAAGGAGAAACAAAACTTAAGCCTGACAGGAAAGAGGTTGTTAAAGCCATAAAACCAGAGGCAGTTTACTACACTGATGGATCTAAAAAAACAGCAGATGCAGACTTCTGTAAGTGGGGGTTTGTGAGACTGCTAAAGGACAGGAAATATCAACAAGCTGGACAGACTGTCGGATCCGCTCAAACTGCAGAATTGACGGCCGTTGTCATGGCGCTCGCTGACGCGTGTAAGCTGAAACTCAAATCAGTAAGATTGGTCACAGACTCTAAATACGTTAAAGACGGGCTGGATGATCATTTAGCATTTTGGGAAGCTAAAGATTTCCAGAAAACTGATGGAGAAAGATTGGAACACGCTGACTTGTGGACTTTAGTATCGTGTTATAAGAAAAAATTACAGATTCAGGTGACACATGTAAATAGCCATACAAATGGAAAAAGCGAAGATGAAATCGGAAACGCAGAAGTGGATGAATTAGTACAAGCTCGCGCTTTGTTTCTACCCACAGCGTTTTTACAGAACAGGAGCGCTGCAGCTGATGAAGAGCTGGTGACATTTGCGCATAAAAATTACGGACACGTAGGAGTATTACGGTTGCGTGAGATTTTCAAAAAAGAAAATATTTCTGTACCAAAGCTGAAAGAACTAACAGCACGAGTAAAAGCGACGTGTGAGTCGTGTAAAGTAAAAGGAGGGGCTCAACCCGTGATTTATGACCATCTGCCCATCATGTGTGATGTGCCGGGGGTGCATTTCAGCACGGATGTTGGTGAATGTGCCTCGAGAGGGGTGAACGGACATAAGTTCTTTTTGGTAATCAAAGATAATGGACCAGGTGATCAGAGCAAGATAATACCGCTGAAACGTGTCACAGGAAATACGGTCAGCATGGCCTTATCTCTACACCTGCCCCTCACGTGTGAGTCACTCCGTTCGGATGGAGGACCTGAATTTAAGAATGACAAAGTTTCTTGTCTGCTTGAATCGAGAGGGATAAGACACATTTTTTCTATCCCATACGAGTCCCACACTAACGGAATAGCAGAAAGAGCAGTTAGGACGATAAAAAATCACATCCTGACTAACCTGAGCTCCCGATGGGATACCCCGGAGGGAGTTTCAGAACTAAATGTGATCCTTAATATGACGAAACTGAAAAGAACTGAGAAAAAAACTAACCCGGAACACGTCTCTGTGTTACAGAAAGGTGAAAGAATTTGGGTCAAAAGAGGACCGGTTCGAAAAGGAGATTGCATTAAGCATAACGTAAGTGGTCCCTTTATAATAAAAGACGTAACTGGGAACGTGGTTTTAACTGACACAGGTTTGCGCGTTCACCCTCATCAAGTTATAAAATAACTCTGAAAAATAAAAGTAATTAATTGAAAAAATAAATAAATAAATAAATAATTTTTTTTTTTAATTAATTACTTGATTAAAGGTCATGGCTGGGCCAAAATCTAGTGAAGAAATGACTTGTAAGATCTCAGGTGCTACGGGCCTAATTTTGCTAACGAAGGGGAATTCTGTTAGAGATTGTAAAGTGGCTATGTTTCCGGGCTTCATAGAATCTGCAAATGCGTATCGTTACGCGCAATGGGGAGGCTTGAAGCCGGGAACATGCGTGACATGCGGATCTCTGTGCACCCTAATTAAATGGTCGGGGCTCCGGGAGCAGAAGCCCACTCACCTGGAGAGAGGAACAGACTTGCATACAGGTGCGGTGGAGCTGTCTGCTCCCATTAAAATATGTTTTTGCGGGACCTGCTTGAGGAATAATCCAGACATCATCTCCTGGCAGGTCTGTGAATGCACCCACAGAGGTGAAATCAAAGATGGGTGCTGTTTCACGAAGAATGGTGTTTTGACTACCTGCTTACCGACAAGCCAGCCAAGTATGTTTTTTGTAGGAGAGCTGCTCAGGAATCCTAGCCTGGTGAAGCCGGTTAGAGATTTATGGGTGGAAGCTTATCCATTTGTGTTCAAGCTCAAGACCAGAGAAAAAGGACTGGAAGAGCTTCAGGCTCGGTCCAAATTTGAGTCTATTAAGAGCTTGATATTAGGACAACAATTTGGTACGCTGGCTGATGCATGGGAAACAGGTACACAGATTGGGGTAACTCAAGAGTATAAAGACGACAGATGGGGAACTTATCTGTCAGGGACTCTGGACTGGCATACAGGATTGTCTGTTCAGGAGCCCCCAGGGATGCGTAAGCGTGTTACATCATACCTGGTTGAGCTGAAGAGTCTTGGACCAGGGGCGGAGCGTAAGTTCATGCCTTATCAGTTAACTTTGATAGAGGTAATAGACCTGTCGGGTCGCGTTTGCAGCTCGGCTGTTAACATAGTGACCACCCGGAGAGGAGAGGCATATTGGCCTAAGATTTATGGGACTGCTCACACTAGAATGTCTCGTAGAAAGCTGGTCCCCAATCTGACTCTACCTAACTAGAGCAGAGCGCTTTCATTTCCTGCTGATTTTTATGCTTCTGTCTTACAGATGTTATCTACGCAGAAGCATAAGAGGGAAAGCAGCAGAAAACGAAAAGTGGTCAGGTATGCAACTCCGGCGGGAGTTGACCCCAAAGTTAAAAAGAGAAATGTAAATATTCCGAAAGGAAAGGATTGGATAATAAAATGGATTAAATGGGCCTTTTTTATCCTTTTCGAATTTAGCCTCATAGGATTAAGTATAGCGATTGCATATGGGGTACATGTATATCTCCGAACGTATCATGTGTCCTCGGTGACATATAACATAACTCACGGAGGACCACAACAATTAATAGGGAATTGGAATGTATCCAAAATTAAGCTGTTATGGCCCAAAGAAGATTTTAATGAGAATATAACCACCTGCATGATAGCAACACAGATTGGATTCAAGATTTGTAGTGTAACAGGGAACAAAACTGGCTGCCTGCGCTTGCCCTGTGGAGAAAATGGATTTGACCGGATCATGGCTACACCCTCCGTGACATCATTTTCTGCAGCAGAGCAGGAGGAGAAGAATGACACGGAGTGTGGTGAGACCGGCCCATGGGCGGAGTATATGGCAGTCTTAATGGATCAGACAGGATCCACAGAGCTTGATCGATCTTGTCAGATAATATTGAGGAAAAAGAAAATCTTAAATCAAAGTTCAGGTGAAGTAGAGTTGTGGGTTTACAAATATTGCCTTAGAAATAATTTAGAATGGGGACACAACTTCACCACTTTCAAAGTGATAAAGATAGAAAGATGGTGGCCTCGTAGAATCGAATTTGGGTGTTTTCAGACCAAAGACAGTAGTTTAAGTTCCTGGCAAACAGGAAATATTACGCATTGGTATCAAAGATTATCAAGAGGGAGGGAACGAAGAGATGTTTGCCCGACCCCCCCTCCTAACACAACACTAAAATATGATTCCTTGTCCATGATAGGAGAGAGTCACATGTGGCAGAAAGTAAAAGATAATGTGATTAAATGGTTATCAAAAGTACCCCCTGCAATGTCTGATCCCCTGGCTGAGGCAGAGGAAGGTGAAGAGACCGTTCCTCTCTTTCTAGAGCCCGGTGTGCGGGGTAAGAGATCTACTTCAGACTTAGCTCGACTCTTACGTAAAGGTCATAGTGAATATGCAAACTACACAGGATATCAGAATTATATACTTCCCACTAATAGTACATATTTTAACTGGACATTTTTCTGCCTCCATAATGAGGTAGGCCTTCAGCCTCAAGGATGGGAACTGCATCCAATACGACACACTCTTTATACAGAATGGGTTTATGAGGTTCCTAATTTTAAACACCCAAAAGTAGTGCAATGGATGAAAAAGGATCAATCTGATCCCACTAACTTAGATACAGGATTTCATGCATGGAATGAGGAAACTAGACTCTGTTTAACCAGGAAAGCGAATAATAGCGCTGTATGGCAAGGAGGCGAGCCACTTAGAATAAGGATCGCAGGAGCATTTTATCAAAAAGGTACAGCTACTCCTGATAGTATAATTGAGGCAGACTCCATCTTCGAAGCAGTAAATGAAATGATTAGACCAACCCATAAGAAAGATTTTTATCACAGTCCCACATGGGCTAGAAATTACACCTTAATGCTTGAAGGATGTCAGGTGGAAGTCTGTAATAATACTAAAGGGTTAACTAGAAGGATGTGTATTTTTTGGTATTCACAACTATATGGATTAACAGTTGGAGGTCTGCGTCCAGACACATTGGGAGATCGAGAGTTTTTTAAACCTAGGCCTCCTTATCTAAACATAGCTACTTTAGGAACTGGAGAATTATGCTATAAAGTCTTACGTGGTTATATGCAAAGAGATATTCCAGAAGATTATAGATATTATAGAAAAGGAATGTACGAGACATATCCTATGACATACTGGTATGGAGAGGGATATAATAAGCAAAAATATGATTATTACCCCCAGGACACAAGGATTGAAGCAGAAACCTTTGAAAGAAAATTAGTGGGAACTAAAACTCTTGTGATGGAACATGGTCAACTTCGAGTTAAAACAAATTGGTTTTCTATTGATAAAACAAATACTTGGGAAGTAAATGATACAAAAACAGGAAATGGTCTTTTAGATCGTATAATGATTATGAATGATAAAGTTGGAGACTTAGTGCCACCTGGATTTACAGCGCCAGGAACGACGAAGTGGGGAGCGTTTAGTCTGGTCAATTTCAATTACCTTAACGGGTTAGGCATAGACCATCATGTGTGTTTTAATGAACCGAGAATAGGGAAAAATCCTCAACCAGAAAGATTCACAATTGACCCTGATGCACCCAAAGAGTTTCCTAACTTCAGAAATTTCCCAAATTGGGATCTGAGAAGTGGTTTTTGCTCACCATTTCGAAGATCGTTAGATCAGCAAAAAGCTGACTGGTTTGATTATTTTGCATATGGCATAAATGGCACATTACGTCATGTGAGTCTGATAGTACGTGGTGTGAATGAAATTATGAGTGACAGTGTAGTGCAGGTTTCTAACAATGTAATTCAAGGAACTTCTGATTCAATGGGCATGTTGGTAAAAGGAGTGAGAGAGCACATCATTAGGCCTGTCTGGGATGCTCTGTTCTGGCCTCTGTGCGCTCTAGGATTAATGTGTGGGGTGATTATTTTAATAATCGGTATGATTTTGGCCTGTAAAAACAACAAATGGCAGTTGACAGGAAGAAAGCTGTTAGGAGAAAGGAGAAAGGACCTGGTAGATCCAGATAAGATGGGAAGAGAGGTGTCAAGGTAGAGGGAGTATTAGCCCCCCTTCTTGTTGCTCCTGTTTAAGTGCAGGCCTCTCTGCACCGCGTGTCACTTGCTCCTTAACTGTCAGTCTGTAACTTGAAGTGAACCAATGGCTCATCAAACTCACCCTGAATCTGAGCTGATTGACGCTCTGAATCTGGAGGTATGTCAGGATTTTGTAACTATTTTATCCAGTTTGTCTTTAAGATGTTGTAGACATTTCATAACTGGTGTACACTTGTTGTGAGGATTATTGTTGTAAAACTATGCCTGCAGATAGGAATTGTAGTGTGGTTCTTCCTGCAGCTTCTGATGATTTATTTTCTCCTATAATTAAGAAGTGTTTATGCAGTAATGCAGTTACTTATTGCTTCATGGAATGAGTTATATATCTCATGTGGAACATATTTTATGTTCCTTCCAGATGGACTCGATTCGGCAGAATATCATAGAGGGATTAATCCCCTCCGCAGGTCAATCAACTGTTTTCTCTCTGAATGGCGCATACTATTTGTGCACCGTGAATCACGGGAGGGATGGATTGCCTCAGACTAAGACAATCGGGCTCCAGTGTGAACATGCTACGATGAATAAACGCTGCGTGTCTTGCAGGTTTATTCAGTACATCCAGACCAAATGGAAAAGGGATTCAAGCGGGAGACTGATCAGGAAGACGACATACTAATGTTGTCCTCCCCGGGAGTAGATGCCCTGCTTGAGCAGGCCCACGACGAGGAGCTGACAACGGCGCCCTCATCTGACGTGGCTGAAGAGGTTGTATCAGTAATGACGGCAGCTTCGACATGCGTCCCGTGTCCTGATGTGATACGTGAAATCCCTATGGTCTGTCTAAGTAGTGAGCCAGCAGGCATTCCTTCCCCTGTCCGAATTGCACCTGGGAGAGAAATGAGATGGAGGATTAAATCCCAGAAGGGGTGTTACTTTGTTTGTCAAGGCAAGATTATAGATTGCTTTCAGTTTATGAATATTTTGTCTGTAAAGACTGGATGGTTCGGCCCAGAAGTCTGTAACTCTTTTGGAACCGCACCTTTGTTGGATACGAAAAATCATGTTTTGGTTTTCAGCGCCAGCTTCCCACCTCAAATGATGGGATCGCTTCCGCGTGGAGAAGCTCCGGTGATGGATTTATCTTTATTCTTTGTGGGCGAAGATCCCACAGATGGGAGAAAGCAGTTTAAAGGTTATGTAACAACCCGCAAAGGGACCTTGTGCTTACCCGTAGCTGATGATGGCATTATGATGAGAATGAGGGTTGATGTGGAGGCCACAGTTAGGTGTCTGAGTGTTCAGCCGTTCCTGAGTGAGATGGATGCTAGATTTATGAAAGCTTGCATTGCTGCTCTATCTTTTTATGGTCCTTTGCCTCAGTACGTCCTCATGGGGGATGTTGCAAGCCCGAGCAACCAGTCAAGGCTTAGAAACAGTGGTCAGGGACAAGGGTCACACAAGGGTCAAGAGGACAGGAGTTCAGGACTTGCTGGTGAGGACAGAACTAGGCAAAGGGTCAAAAGACAAGCTGTCTTCTCTAGATCCACCCATGGACACACCCCTGGGCCCGCCCCTAACTCCACCTCTGGCGGGAAAAGAAGGACTGGCATGGAGTGAGGAGAAGCCCAGCTGGACCCAGGAGCTCTCAGGAATGCTGAAAGAAGATCTAAAATTTGCTACCAATATGAAGATTTATGACCTGTGCTCTCATTCCAGGAGTGCAGAATGTAACTTTTGTGCCCTCATGTGAATACTGCATGTAGTGAAATGATACTAAATGTCTTATGTAGAGCTAAAAAAGTGTATCTGGTAGATGACCCCTTGACCTAAACTGTCAGGAGAGAATGACTTGTGACTCTTGCATTGTTTAGAGCAGTCTCAGAAATGATATAAAAGGATGCAGCTCAGATCGAGCGGGGGTCTGGTTCTTCGAGAGAGGGCTTCAGGCTTCGTTCTTGGGGAGATTCTGAGAAGACGAGAGCTGGTGTAAACTGACTCTCATTTAATCATTTTGAACTAATTCCTCCGTGGGGGATAGTAGTTGTTTTTTACTTTACCCATTTTTGTATTTTGATTTTGTAATAAACCTTTTTTGAAAAAGAAACATAATCCTGATTCTTTCAGGTTTTCTCTAAAGCTTCACGTTTGGAGCCCTGGCCATAATTGCACAGAGGTAAGCATGTCGAAGATCGGTCTCTGAATTATCAGGACTTACTTTACAGTTTATAACAGAATAATATAAAGAAACCTTAAGATAAGGGAAGTTTTAACTTCTCTCCCCTTGCGAGTAACGAGTTGTCTTAAGGGTGATAAAAGCAAAATATTCGAGGTTATTTTGGCTCTGATTGCAGGTTGAAAAAGTCTCTAATCAGCTGGAAGGTTGGATTAATAAATAAATTGATAAACTTATGTTAGCCTGATCAACTAGCATAAATCATTTTATAGTTACCAACCTCCCACATAAGCTGTTAGGGGCGCAATTAATTCCGGGTAGCCCAAACAATTGCTGAGAGGCTTGGCTTGCCTCCAGACTTCTCTCTAGTATCTTAACCAAAAGGTAACGAGTTTAAAAGAAGTGTAGCACTCTGGGGCTGGCTATTCGTGCAAGTCATTTCACCTTTAAAATAAAAGACAAGATTCTAATTAGATAGTCCAAACCCGGATCTGGTACGATTATACTCGTCGATACACCCCCGAACCCTGATGGATGCACCGTCTCATAAGTTCTAACGGAACTGGGTTTTAAAGGAACCGGTAAATGGGACGGGCACGCGACACTTACATTTTCTTAGGCCCACCCACAAATGAGTTTCTGGCTACGCTAATGGTGACTTTTGACAGACTTCTCTGAGCTCCACAGCCATTACACTTTTCACCTCGCGCACCCCCTAGCGGCAGCTCGCGCACCCCCAGGGGTGCGCACACCACACTTTGGGAATCCCTGTGCTAGACGATGGCCCCCTCCATGAGGCCACCACAGCTCAGCAGAACATCGTTGTAGCTTCTTCTGGGGAGAAAAACACTTACAGAGAAAATAAAGTTAACAGCTGAAATAGCACAAAATAATACAGTTAAAGAGCAGATTGTAGAAGAAAGTAGTAGAGTGTGAAAGTGGTCAGTGTGTCCTCCAGCAGTCTAAGCCTATAGCAGCATAACTACAGAGATAACTCAGGTTAATCTATCCAATTTAGATGGAGGCATGTTGGAGGCAGGGCAAGGGAGAGCCGTCTTTACCGACTGTACACTCCACCTCCCTCTACTCCCCCACTTGTTCAGATCAAGGGTAACATCAGATTTTAACCATAGGCCCTATCAAATAAAAATGTTTTAAGCCTATTCTTAAAAGTAGACAAAGTGTCTGCCTCACGGACTAAAGCTGGGAGCTGGTTCCACAGGAGAGGAGCCTGAAAACTAAAAGATCTGCCTCCCATCCTAATTTTAGATATTCTGGGAACCACCAGTAGACCTGCAGTCTGAGAGCGAAGTGCTCGGTTAGGAACATATGGACAGAGGTGGAAAGAGTACTAAAATTTCCTACTTAAGTACAAGTACCAATACTTTGATAATTTTTTACTCAATTACAAGTAAAAGTACTTGCCTACATTTTTACTCAAGTAAAAGTAAAAAGTATCATTAACAAAATGTACTCAAAGTAAAAGTTACTTAGTTACATTTTTTTCAGCGTAAGGATGGCTACATCTAAGTAGTGCTAAATCACAACGCCAGTTCACAATTCACTCATGTGTGCGCGCACACACATACACACACGCTCAGCTTGAAGGAGGGATTTCTATCCAATCAGTGAGAACAGGACGTGCACATTGATTGGACGAGGTTTTTCTAGGATGGTAAGTTTCAATTGTGATTAAAATTATTCTTTATTTTGAGAAAAAATAATTTTTTAGATGCCATCGGTATGTGAGGTATCTCAATGTTCTCATGACAAAACTCTAACATGAGACTGTGCTCTAAACTGTCACATAACAAGCTAAATGAAAGTCAAACATTTCAGATGGACCGTATGACAGCTGCTAACGTTGGCCCTGCCCTACTTTACCTCTACATTACAGTTCCTTTATCCATGTCCATCGTAGAGCTCCTCTCTGACCTTCATGCTTATTTAGAGCAGCTAAAGTTTAAAGTTAGCAGAGTTCATCCTTGGTGGTGGGTTCACTCACTCATTTAACCCTTCACCACTGAAATCAGTTTGTTCATTCCAATCCTCCTAAATAATCCTCCAATCATCCAGCTGGAATCCTTAAGGGTCCCGTAACGTCCATCCTGTCAGAACAGGCCTTGGGAGCCCAGGTGTTACTAGAACTAACGGTGTCTCCTCACCAGCGTGAGCCTCTAAACTGTGAAGGTTGGACTCCAAACATGAACTTTAAATTAATGCATTCATCTCCTCTTGTAGCACATTAACATGTTTTAAAAGGCTTGTATCATGATAAGTTACACCTCCCAGACTAAAGATAGGATAAAACATTATGTAGACACTATTAAGACGTCATTATTTATGAAATATGAGTTATTTTCCTGAGCCATTACTGCAGCCAAGATTTAAGATGCATGGATTTGATGAAACCACACTTTTTCATGCAGTTCTATATGTGTAACACACACACACACACACACACACACACACACACACACACACACACACACACACACACACACACACACACACACACACACAAACACACACACACACACACACACACAGCAGCATGTTAGAATCTTTTGAATGACTAATTTAACTACATTGAACTGCTTTAGTAATAATTTAATCTCTTATTCTGGAGTAAAATAAAGAAACAAGCTAAATCATCACATATCTGTGGCATCAAGGAGCATCTTCTGAGTTCAAACACAGGGATGGAGCACAATGTTTACACCTGAACAGTATCAGGATGTTTTAACTCACGGAGGCCTGCAGGTCTTCTGTTTTATGAGCAGAGCGCTGATAATCCGCTTGTTATGAGCGCTAAATGTTATTTTGCCGCTGCCGTGCGGAGCGGTAGGGAAACACATTTCAAGCAAGGAACCGAGTCCGGCTACCGAACCGAGCAGAATTCTGACGACGTCACACCGGTGCGCGAAGGTGCGGGTTCAAACCCACAGGAGAGGGAGGAGAGAGGAGGTAAACAGCGAGTTGATCGACTGAACTGATGATGTCTTTGAGCAAAAGTGTACACCCCCACGGTTTAGACGCGGCGCTCATGCAGGTGTCTATTTCCGATCCAACGCTGCTACACGTAATATTTTTAATTTATTAAGCCTATAATTTATTTTTACTCAGTAACGGATATCATTTAAAATGTAGCGAATTACAATTCTTTTTTTAAAACTCACTCAAGTAAAAGTAAAAGTACAGCTTTTAAAAACGACTTAAAAAGTATAAATATACAAAAAAGCTACTCAATTACAGTAACGTGAGTAAATGTAATTCATTACTTTCCACCTCTGCATATGCAACAATCAGATCACTGATGTATGATGGAGCTTGATTATTAAGAGCTTTATATGTGAGAAGGAGGATCTTAAAATCTATTCTGAATTTAACAGGTAGCCAATGTAGGGAAGCTAAGACAGGAGAGATATGATCTCTCTTTGTAATTCTCATCAGAACTCTAGCTGCAGCATTTTGGACAAGCTGAAGACTTTTAACTACATTCTGTGGACTTCCTGAGAGTAATGAATTACAGTAATCCAGTCTTGATGTAATAAATGCATGAACTAGTTTTTCAGCATCACTCCTGGAAAGGATGCTTCTAATCTTAGCAATATTCCGAAGGTGGAAAAGGTTTTTAACCTGTTTAACCTGGGATTTGAATGACATGTCCTGGTCAAAGATAACACCAAGGTTCCTTACTTTGTTCTCGGAGATTAATGTAATGCCCTTCAGGTAAGGTGACTGGCTAAGCAATTTCCTTTTCTGGATTTCTGGTCCAAAGATGAGAACTTCCATCTTGTCTTGATTTAAAAGCAAGAAGTTAAGAGTCATCCAATTTTTTATGTCCTCAAGACAAGCCTGTAATCTACCCAACCGATTAGGTTCATCAGGGTTAATGGATAAATATAACTGAGTATCGTCAGCATAACAGTGGAAGTTTATCCCATGCTGTCTAATGATTTTACCAATTGGGAGCATATATATAGTAAAAAGAATTAGTCCAAGCACTGAACCCTGTGGTACTCCGCAAGTAACCCTGGAGTATGAAGACGATTTGTCATGTACATTTACAAAATGAAATCTGTCAGACAGGTAGGATTTAAACCAGCCTAACGCTGTACCTTTGATCCCTACAACATGTTCAAGTCCTTCTAAAAGAACATTGTGATCAACTGTGTCAAAGGCAGCACTGAGATCTAACAAGACTAGAACAGACACAAGATTCTTATCTGAGGCCATATTATTGTTGCTGCCCCATGGCATCCAAGAGAAATAAGGAGGAGAGCTTCGACGGGTGTAACTTTTTATTTGCGTCAGGCTGTAGATGCACACATCTCATTCCCAGAATCGCACCGAGCACCTGGTGCCGGTCAATGTGCAAACACCGTGAAAACTGAAAATACATAATTTACAAACAAATTAAAGACAATCGCTGACAATCAGGAGCAACAAACAGAAACAAAGAACAAATACCTTGCTCCTCTTGCCATGGGGTGCAATCAAAGTAATGTCACGTAGAGGCTTGGCACAGCAAGACCATAGACTAAATGTACAAGCATTTGTTAGGGCGACACGTTCTTATTTAATCAATTTTAGTCAAAATACCCGCACTTACGTGGAAGTTTGGTCTGCTGCAACACGCCAAGCCAGGTGGAATGCCAACGCCACGTCCACATCCGGGTTAACGCCCACTTATATGCAATTGAATGAGTGACATTGACAATCCAACAGCTCGCAGCCATTTACACTCCCACCAAATCATGATTTATGCAAAAAATACTTCACATGATTTTAAAGTAGACAAATGGCAGTTAACAGTACTGTATTTTACTTCCTAATTAAAAACAAAGAGCAAAAACTTAACTCTCAACTAACACAACCAGTTTTTGTACAGGACGTTCAAGAACGGACACGGTTCTGTCTATCATTCAGACCTCTGTTTCCCATCTGAACCTTAGCTCTTTGGACTATTCCGTCTTTTCCCTCTGCAGTGCCAATCACACGACCCAGTTGCCACTGACATCTTGGAAGTACATCACCTTTAACAAGGACTATGTCATCCACCTTTACATTGCGGCGCAGTTTGTGCCATTTTTGTCTGAGAGAGGTTACTGAGATATTCTCTTTTCCATCTGCTCCAGAATTGTTCTACAAGAAACTGTACTCCACGCCACCTTTGAAGTGCATACACGTCTTCTTTGACAAAAGTTCCAGGTGGTGGTAAAGCGATTTTAGACTTCATAAGGATAAGACGATAAGGAGTGAGTGGTTCAGGTATGTTAGGTTCGTTAATGTTGTAAACAGTTAAGGGACGACTATTAACAATAGCCATAGCCTCATAAAACAAAGTCCTGCAATGTTGTGTCTTCTTTCTGACCAGATGTTGAATAGATGGTAAAAGGTCAGGCTGTACCTAAACTCACCATTGCTGGACGCTACATCTGCTCCTATACTCCTGCTAACTCTTGTAACTCCTGCTTTTGTAGCGAGTCTCAAATTGAACAGAAAATGTTGCACTTCTACATAATAAAAAGAAAGAGCAAAGCTGTTTGTTTTTTCTTTTCTTTCTGCTGATCTGAAAAACAATCCGATCCGGGGCTGAAAACCATGAAAATTTTGATCCGTCACACCACTACCACGCCCTGTAGGAAGCAGCCATTTGTGAAGTGCTTTGCATAGTAAGTCATCAGCATTTTTTAAGTCTTAAATTTATTTTTTGTATTTTTAGCTGCCATGTTTTGCTTCTTTCATTTTCTTTCTTTTCTTTTTTCTTAAATGTCTGTTTGAAAAAACTCACCTTTCCTTTTTTATTCTGTTTTTATTCTATGTTGTTGTTTTTTTTTTTCAGTTGTGATTTATACTCGTTTTAGCAGATGACCTGCTGGGCCGGTAGATTCTCAGCGGGGCCAGTAACTTTTCTGACCTAGGTTTCCCAGCAAACAAAGAGAGGGGGAATTTGGGATATGACATTTCAGACACTTTGACAGGTCTTCACATACTCTACCTCGAAATTCCTGGACAGGTGGACAGGACCACAGTGCGTGGATGTAATTGTCAGGAATGTTGTGTGTGCAGTGTGTACAGGTGTCAGACGACACAAACCCCATCCTGAACATCCGATGACCTGTATAGTGTACTCTGCAGAATTTTGAATTGAATTAATTGTAAATTGGGGTGTCTGATCATTTTAAAAGTTTTTAAACAAGTTTGGGACCAGAAGTTCTGGTCAAAGCTGACTGATAGACCCACCTCCCGTTTTTCAATAGGGATTGCTATTCTATCATCTATTTTGGACAGTGTCTTATAAAGTTTGGACAGTAGTTTGGGGTGTTTGACATTACATAAGTCTAGTACCCTTGGTGGTGTATGTAATTCTACTTTATTACACTTAAACTTTTGTTTAACTATTGATTTAATTTGGTGATATTCTAAAAAGCTATTCTTATCTATTCCAAATTGGGAGACTATTCTATTAAATGGGATGGAGCCCAATCCTTTATTTATGTGTTCCAGGTATAGGATTCCTTTACTTTTCCAGTGTGTCTGACACACAACCATTTCTAGGGTTTACAAAGAATGGTGTGAAAAGGGATAAACATCCAGTATGCGGCAGTCCTGTGGGCGAATATGCCTTGTTGATGCTAGAGGTCAGAGGAGAATGAGCAGTTTCAAGCTGAATGTTGACATTCTAACCCTTCCACTGTCCTAATGGGTGACCCTGCGAGGAAAGTTCACCATTGAGCAGGGTTGATGGTTTATCCCTTAAGGTCCACGTGGCAGGGGTGAGGTGGTGCTCACTCCTCACCCTTGCCACATGGACCTCAAGGGACAGTGGGAGGGTTACATAAGATGCACAAAAATGCCAAAATAATGACCTCACTTGTCTACAGCATTTTTAGTCACATACTTATACTGTTTATCAGTAAAAGTGCACTTTAAATATATTTGTAATGTCCTTTGTGGACTCTCATGTGACTGTTTAAATTTTTCTTATAGCTAAATCTTTGTCCACATAACTCACAGGCAAAAAGTTTCTGTCCTGTGTGGACTCTCATGTGAGTAGGGATGGTACCTTTGACATTTGAATCGATCCGGTACTAATTACCGGTACCTACGAATCGATACCGGTACTTAACGGTACCAATTTTCGATACTTTTGATGTTTATTATTTTAATTCTCTTTTATAATTAAATATATATTTTTCTCAATATATAACCATATTTGATAAATATCACAATAAATAACAAACAACTGTTTGTATTTTAACATTGCCCTTGTAGTTTTATAAGCTGATAATTAAACTGAAGCAAACATCTTTACTGTGAACTAAATTTACTGTGTCTTCATTCCTTTTGCCATCTTTTTTCATTTGATTTTTCCTACTGGGAAGTTAGAATTTCCGAGGAGAAAGCGAACGCACCATTAGCTGATAACAATGGTGGCAATGGAAGCTAACATATCATCTTAAACAGTTTATTTAGCTGCTGGAGCAGATTAAAACGATGCCTCACACTTAGATCGTCACTGGTTTCGACTTCACCCGTCACATTTAGTAAAGTGAAGCCAAACTTTAGAGCGCGTTCATGTTGTTCTAGTCGGAAATTCGGAGTTCCGAGGAGAAAGCGAACGCACCATTAGCGAAACGGAAGCTAATATATCAAGCTAATTATATTTACCTACCGGAGCAGATTAAGATGAGGATGTCTCACTTAGATAGTTGTCGCTGGTTTCATCATCCAGTTACCCATCACATTGAGTGAAGTGGACCCAAGCTTTAGCGTGCGTTCTCTCTACCATGCTGCTCTGTTTACAACTGGTTCACAGCAAGCGACGACAAAACGCTCCTGCGCATGCGCAGCTGTCTTGGCAAGTTCTCGTTAGGATGGACGGGTACCGAAACGAGGCACCGTTTGAAATGACGTGAATCGGTGCTCGGTCGGTAGTATGGAATTCGGTCGGTACCTTAAAAAGTACCGAATTCGGTTCCCATCCCTACATGTGAGTGTTCAAATTTGTCCTTTGATTAAAACTTTTTCCACAGAGTTCACACGCAAACGGTTTCTGTTCTGTGTGAACTCTCATGTGTATGTTTAATGTTGGCTTAAAACTCAATCTTTGTCCACATAGCTCACACACAAAGGGTTTCTATCCCGTGTGGACTCTCATGTGTATGTTTAATGTTGGCTTAAAACTAAATCTTTGTCCACATAGCTCACACACAAAGGGTTTCTGTCCTGTGTGGACTCTCATGTGAGTATTCAAATTTGTCCTTTGATTAAAACTTCTTCCACAGAGCTCACACGCAAATGGTTTCTGTCCTGTATGGACTCTCATATGATTGATTAAAGTCGACTTTTGAGTAAAGCTTTTTCCACAGAGTTCACACGCAAAAGGTTTCTGTCCTGTGTGGACTCTCATGTGACTGTTTAATGTGGATTTATGACTAAATCTTTGTTCACACAGCTCACAGGCAAAGGGTTTCTCTCTTGTGTGGACTCTCATGTGTATGTTTAATGTTGGCTTAAAACTAAAGCTTTGTCCACATAGCTCACACACAAAGTGTTTCTGTCCTGTGTGGACTCTCATGTGAGCATTCAAAATTGTCCTTCGATTAAAGCTTTTTCCACAGAGTTCACACGCAAATGGTTTCTGTCCTGTGTGGACTCTCATGTGAGTGTTCAAATTTGTCCTTCGATTAAAGCTTTTTCCACAGAGTTCACATGCAAACGGTTTCTGTCCTGTGTGGACTCTCATGTGAGTGTTCAAATTTGTCTTTAGAGTAAAGCTTTTTCCACAGAGTTCACACACAAATGGTTTCTGTCCTGTGTGGACTCTCATGTGATCATTTAAATGTGTCTTTAGAGTAAAGCTTCTTCCACAGAGTTCACACGCAAACGGTTTCTGTCCTGTGTGGACTCTCATGTGAGTGTTTAATGTTGATTTTTGACTAAATCTTTGTTCACAGAGCTCACACACAAAGGGTTTCTGTCCTGTGTGGACTCTCATGTGATTGTTTAAAGTTGTCTTTAGAGTAAAGCCTTTTCCACAGAGTTCACAAGCAAACAGTTTCTGTCCTGTGTGGGCTCTCATGTGACTGTTTAAATGTGTCTTTAGAGTAAAGCTTTTTCCACAGAGTTCACACGCAAACGGTTTCTGTCCTGTGTGGACTCTCGTGTGATTGTTTAAATGTGTCTTTCGAGTAAAGCTTTTTCCACAGAGTTCACACACAAACGGTTTCTGTCCTGTGTGGACTCTCATGTGAGTATTCAAAATTGTCCTTCGATTGAAGCATTTTCCACAGAGTTCACACGCAAACGGTTTCTGTCCTGTGTGGACTCTCATGTGAGTGTTTAAATTTTTCTTATAGCCAAATCTTTGTCCACATAACTCACAGGCATAGAGTTTCTGTCCTGTGTGGACTCTCATGTGAGTGTTGAAATTTGTCCTTCGATTAAAGCTTTTTTCACAGAGTTCACACGCAAACGGTTTCTGTCCTGTGTGGACTCTCATGTGATCATTTAAATGTGTCTTTAGAGTAAAGCTTTTTCCACAGAGCTCACACACAAAGGGTTTCTGTCCTGTGTGGACTCTCATGTGAGTGTTTAAAGTTGTCTTTAGAGTAAAGCTTTTTCCACAGAGTTTACACGCAAACAGTTTCTGTCCTGTGTGGACTCTTGTGTGACGGTTTAATGTGGATTTATGGCTAAATCTTTGTTCACAGAGCTCACAGGCAAAGGGTTTCTCTCTTGTGTGGACTCTCATGTGTCTGTTTAAACATTTATTATGAATGTGACAAATGTCACAACTAAATGTTTTTGGGTTATTCTGGACTTTCCTGCAAAAGTCTACATGTTGCTTTACTCTAACATTTTTCTTATTAACCACACATCCTGAAGATCTTATTGCTGAATGGCTCGTCACTCTTTCATGTCTCTGGAGAGACCACTTGTGGAGAAACTCTTTACCACACTCGAGGCAGCAAAAGGATTTGTTGACAGTCTTAATATCTGACTCAGAAGACCTGCTCTCATTGCAGTCAGTGTCTCCATCTCCAGTTTCAGAACTAGAGTCTAATAGCTCAACATTTAGATTCACATCATCTCCACTAACTTCAGTCTCTGAAGAATCAGATATCTGTTCATCGGGGTTCAGAACTGGGTTCCTGCTAGATTCTGCTTCTCTGCCAGTTTCTGCTGTTGTCTGGTCAGCTGAGCTGTTGGTTGGAACATCTCTGTCCTCTATTTGCTGCTGATAAAGAAGATGTAAGACCAGAGGTTTGTCTTCATCATCCTCACTTTTTATAGAACCTGATATGAATGGAAACCTGGCAGAATTAGTCTCCTTCTTCAAAAGGAGCTGCTCTCCTTCCAGACTGGTCCAGAGTTCCTCCTGTTCCTCCTTTATGTGGAACTGTTCTGGGTGCTGCTGGTCCACACCAGCACTCTGATCTTCAGGAGCTTCTTCTTTAACCATCTGGAGAACATCTATGGGAAACAGGAACACATTATGTGAATTAACCACTGTAACTTTATTTTCACACATATATCAACAAACAGTTGAATTACTGGTTTAAGTTGGTGAGATCAGAACTAACTCGGAGAATATGAATTAACTTTTGCATTGAGTGACTTTTTTTTTAGCTGAGGTGAATGTATAAATATTAAAAAAAGTAGAATTACTAGAATTGATCAAATTTTTCTAATTTTCTCATTTTTCTGTTTTGGTGGCCTTGTCTTGACAACCTCAAACTCTGGTAAAAGGCCTGTATTTATATAATGCCTTCTAGGTTCTACAATATTAAGTTGGGCCTTATTGGCCTGGATGACAGCAGCAATGTAGCGTGGCATGGAGTCTATCAGTCTGTGGTGCTGCTCAGGTGTTATGAGAGCCCATGCTGGTCTGTTGGTGACCTTCAGCTCAGTGCGGAGCGGTAGGGAAACCCATTTCAAACATGGAAACGAGTCCGGCTACGGAACCGAGCAGAATTCTGATGACATCACACCGGTGCGCGAAGGTGCGGGTTCCAACCCACAGGAGGAGAGGGAGAGAGGAGGTAAACAGCGAGTGGATCACAGGGACTGAACTGATGTTTTTGAGCAAAACTGCGGTAAAAATGGCTGTTTGTCCTCATTATCAAGTGTACCCCCCCACGGTTTAGACACGGCGCTCATGCAGGTGTCTCTTTCTGTTCCAACGCTGCTGCATGCAGTATTTTTAATTAACTGAGCCAACAATTTATTTTTACTCAGTAACGGATACGGTTTAAAATGTAGCGACTTACAATTCTTTTTTAAAAACTTAAGTAAAAGTACAGCTTTAAAAAATGACTTAAAAAGTATAAATATACAAAGAAAGCTACTCAATTACAGTAACGTGAGTAAATATAATTCGTTACTTTCCACCTCTGGATCCCGGTGTTAGTGCGCAAAACTAATGTGATCTCGGAGAAAGTCAATGCTCGGTATGGGCAAGTTTAAGCCCAAAAATTGGATTCACTGAGGGACTGGAACGATCATTTAAAGACTGAAAGGCAGAGAGAAAATTATCTCTGCCTGACCCCAACAATTCTTTCAATCTGAATCTGGCGCCCTGGTAACCTTAAACTGCGAGAAGTTAAATCCCCCACGAAGGAATGCAGACAGATCCTGTGAAAACCTGACCATGGACTGGTGGACTTATCCTGGTGAGGACATCAACTGAAGGAGCCAATGTACTCTTCACTCTCCCTCGATCTCCCCCCACCTGTGATCCAACAGTGAACGAGTGCCTCTGAAGATGGTTGCTCTCTCTGGGGGAGAACAGGGTCCCAGACCCCCTGCCATCCCATAGGGCTTTGGAACCGACGTCATTGTGCAATGCATTGTGGTTTTGCTGCGCCATCTTTATTGCCCACAAACCAAAACAAACGAGAGAAGTGGTAGAGAAGAAGGTAACTAATCATGCTTAAAATCAGCTCCAAAGAGAAAGGAATATATCGAGACAAATTGCGTCCGGATGCCAAAAAAAGACACTTACAGAAGATCGAGTGTCTTGGAAATGTGGACCCGTATGAGCTACGGCAATGGCGAAGAGACCCAGACGATCTACCCCCTTTGTCCTTCCCAGATATATTTTCGTATGTGGTCTGTGGAATCGGTGCCTACACCGCAAAACAGTTTCAGAATTACAAGTCTTTGGAGGCGCACATTCAGTTTACCAATGGCTGGGTTCACGATTTGGATATTTTTAAGCCTCGTCATTGCGAATTTGTGATCATTCATGCAAAGGTAAGTCACTTTTACAACTTTCACTACAACTTCATTGGTAACAATCAATCAAAATTCTGATAACTTTGCGAATCCAACTCACTCTGAAACAAGTTGCTACTTTGTAGCTGATTTGTGTTCTGTGATAATAAATAGCATACATTTGTGTTGCCCTGGACTTTTTCAAGTTAATGCCATGACATTTACAGTGGGGCAAAAAAGTATTTAGTCAGCCACCGATTGTGCAAGTTCTCCCACTTAAAATGATGACAGAGGTCAGTAATTTTCATCATAAGTACACTTCAACTGTGAGAGACAGAATGTGAAAAAAAATCCATGAATTCAAATGGCAGGATTTTTAAAGAATTTATTTGTAAATCAGGGTGGAAAATAAGTATTTGGTCAATAACAAAAATTCAACTCAATACTTTGTAACATAACCTTTGTTGGCAATAACAGAGGTCAAACGATTACTATGGGTCTTTACCAGGTTTGCACACACAGTAGTTGGTATTTTGGCCCATTCCTCCATGCAGATCTTCTCGAGAGCAATGATGTTTTGGGGCTGTTGCCGAGCAACACGGACTTTCAACTCCCTCCACAGATTTTCTATGGGGTTGAGGTCTGGAGACTGGCTAGGCCACTCCAGGACTTTCAAATGCTTCTTACAGAGCCACTCCTTTGTTGTCCGGGCGGTGTGTTTGGGATCATTGTCGTGTTGGAAGACCCAGCCACATTTCATCTTCAAAGCTCTCACTGATGGTGTCGCAAGCACGTCCTATTTGTCGATTCCTTTAAAACCTGGTTCCGTTAGAACTTATTAAGACGGTGTGCGCGTTCTCAGGGTTCGTGGGGCGTCGGTGAGTTTTATTGTACTAGACCCTGGTTTGGACCCCCTAATTAGAATCAGTTTCCTATTTTAAGGAGAAATGATATGCCATTCTTGTTTCTTTGTGAGAGCACACTTCCTTTTAGATACTCCCGTTATCTAGTGGTTTTAGATACTAGGGCAAAGTTCAGCGGGTGGCCATCTGTCGCTGACAATTCTTTGGGTTATATTTGGATTAATTTGTGCCTCTGTCAGCTTTTGTGGGCATTGGTAACTAGAAAATGATTCTTGTTAGTTGATCAGGCTAACATAAATTTATCAATTTATCTAATTAATCCAACCTACCCAGGCTGGCGGAGACTTTTTCACACTTGCAAACAGAGCCTAATTTAACCTACTAATGTTTTGGCTTATCATCCTTAAGACATCTCGTTACTCACGGGAGAGGAGAAGACAAGCTTCTTTACTTAAGGTTTCTTTTTATTAATCTGTCACAAACCGTAAAGCAAATCCTGATAATTCAGGAACCTGTAATTAATGTGCTGACCTCTCCTTATGATAGGTTGAGGCTCCCACTTGAACCTTTAAAGAGGACCTTTAAGAATCAGGAATGTAGATTATTTTTCAAAAAGTTTATTACAAGATCAAAAAATACAAAAAATGGGTAGATATAAAACTGATCACTTCCCCCAAGGAGAAATTAATCCTAATAATTATCTAAGAATAATGAGTTGGCTTACACCAAGCCTAAATCTTCTTCTCTTCAAGCTAATGCCCTCTAACACATGCTCACTAACTCTCTCCTGCTACTCTTTGCTCCTCTCTGCTGCCCCCTTTTTATACTCTTCTTGGAACAGCCTAGACAAGGTAAAAAGTCTTCTAGTTTCACATATATCATATTACATGACAGTAAGGTCATGGGGTCATTTACCAGTTGCACTTTTTAGTTCAACACAAGACATTTGGTGTCATTTTGGCTACGTGCAGGATCCTTCATGAAGGGTTTTCAGCTTAACACAGGCCATTTGGTGTCATCTTTGCAGCAGATCTTCAGTTTCTTCCAAAGTCCAGCATTCTCCATGAAGGCCTTTTGTCTCCTGATGAGCTCTCCTGATGAGCTCCTTTCACTCTGCCTCCTTCAGTCCCACTTCTCCTGCTGAAGGTTGGGTCAGACGCTTCTTGACCTTCTGCCCAGTTTTGCTCCCGGAAGCAAGTTCTGATCTCTTATCTCTGCAACCCTTCTGTGACCC
Organism: Nothobranchius furzeri; assembly: GCF_043380555.1. Lineage (NCBI taxonomy): Eukaryota > Metazoa > Chordata > Actinopteri > Cyprinodontiformes > Nothobranchiidae > Nothobranchius > Nothobranchius furzeri. The sequence continues at coordinate 63,236,470 of NC_091754.1, forward strand.
TCGTTTCTCACCAGTTTTTGACCCGCAGGAACTTGCAACAATGGAAGGAGGTTTTGGCTCAGAATCTCACGATACATGGCTCCATTCATTCTGTCCTTAACACGGATCAGTCGTCCTGTCCCCTTAGCAGAAAAACAGCCCCAAAGCATGATGTTCCCACCCCCATGCTTCACAGTAGGTATGGTGTTCTTGGGATGCAACTCAGTATTCTTCTTCCTCCAAACACGACGAGTTGAGTTTATACCAAAAAGTTCTACTTTGCTTTCATCTGACCACATGACATTCTCCCAATCCTCTGCTGTATCATCCATGTGTTCTCTGGCAAACTTCAGACGGGCCTGGACATACACTGGCTCCAGCAGCGGAACACGTCTGGCACTGCAGGATTTGATTCCCTGCAGTTGTAGTGTGTTACTGATGGTGACCTTTGTTCCTGTGGTCCCAGCTCTCTGCAGGTCATTCACCAGGTCCCCCCATGTGGTTCTGGGATTCTTGCTCACCGTTCTCATGATCATTTTGACCCCACGGGATGAGATCTTGCGTGGAGCCCCAGAGCGAGGGAGATTATCAGTGGTCTTGTATGTCTTCCATTTTCTGATAATTGCTCCCACAGTTGATTTTTTCACACCAAGCTGCTTGCCTATTGTAGATTCACTCTTCCCAGTCTGGTGCAGGTCTACAATTATTTTCCTGGTGTCCTGCGAAAGCTCTTTGGTCTTGGCCATAGTGGAGTTTGGAGTCTGACTGTTTGAGGCTGTGGACAGGTGTCTTTTATACAGATAATGAGTTCAAACAGGTGCCATTAAAACAGGTAATGAGTGGAGGACAGAAAAGCTTCTTAAAGAAGACGTTACAGGTCTGTGAGAGCCAGAGATTTTCCTTGTTTGAAGTGACCAAATACTTATTTTCCACCCTGATTTACAAATAAATTCTTTAAAAATCCTACCATGTGAATTCATGGATTATTTTTCACATTCTGTCTCTCACAGTTGAAGTGTACCTATGATGAAAATTACTGACCTCTGTCATCATTTTAAGTGGGAGAACTTGCACAATCGGTGGCTGACTAAATACTTTTTTGCCCCACTGTATGTGTTTTTTCTGTTGCAGGTATTGCACTCCCAAAGGCTCAATGAACCGGCGCTGCTTCCATGGGTCATTGTGAGTGTCACCGGCAAGGTTGAATCTGCCCACTGCACCTGTATGGCCGGAGTAGCTTAGAGCTTGTTTAAAGTGGCCATTTATTTTAAATACATATTTTTTAAGGTTGACTTGTACAGCGCTCAAGTCAAGTGTGAACTGGAGTTTTAGATTTTCATTTTGATAATGAAGAAAATAAGTATATGAGAAGACCAGTGTTTTTTTTTAAATTTGTTTACATATTATTTATGTTTTGAATGTTTGGATTTGTATAATTTAAACCTGCACTACTGTAACATGTTCCAGAAAAATAAGCTATTTGTTCCTTTACTTGTGAAAAGTTGCACTTTTGCTAAGGCTTTGTGTTATTTTAGGTTTAATAAACACTGTTAAACCTTTTCAAAACTATTTCAGTTTGTGTAGAACAGGACTATCAATGCTTTCTGAACATATGCAACAACCTTTAAAAAATACCGCGATAATACCGAAAACCGTGATAATTTTGGTCACAATAACCGTGAGGTTACATTTTCACACTGTGGCAACCCTAGTCATCCACCTAGCAGGGTCTGACCCAAACCACAATTCCTGTTCTTTCACTGTGCAATTAAAAGCTTTTGCATATTTGCACCAAGCTGTCGTAGCATTACAATTATTTGTGGGGTTTTTTTTGTTTATTTGTTTATGTGTTTATTTGTTTAGCAGACACTTTTATCCAAAGCGACTTACAATTTATAACCTATAGGGCATGTTGTGATCTGTGGGGGAAACCAGAGTACCCGGAGGAAACCCACGCATGCATGGGGAGAACACGCAACTCCACGCAGAAAGGCCGCAGCCGAGTTTCGAACCTGCAACCTTCGTGCTGCGAGGCAACAGTGCTAACCACTGCGCCACCATGCAGGGATGCACCGATACAGTACTGGTATCGGTGCCGATACAGATACTGATACCAGTATCGGTATCGTATCGGTTTGGAAAAAAGTGGTATCGTTGCATCCCTAACTGTATATTAATGTTTATCAAGGATGAAGGGATAAGTTCTATTTCGTCTAGTATTAGCCCTTAAGCTAGCTGCTATTGGAAGGATGATCTCAGCATCAGCCAATCATGAAGAGCTTAAATGTACGCCCACCAATGGTGGGCACCCCTGTGGATATATAAGTGGAGCGACTGCACTGTTCGCCTCCGTTATCTCTTCAAGCCAAGCTTAAGAGATTGATTTAAAGAGCAATTATCCAAGAAGCATTCTACTCACCTACAATGTCCAGCGACGCCAGGACCTGCCCGGCCTGCCAGACGGGCTCCATCTCCAGCAGCGACCTGCACGCCAAGTGTGAGGTCTGTCTCGGGGCTCATCACACTGGCCTGGCCTTGACCCCCCAGGCCACGTGCCCGTTTTATGCCGCTCTGCCCGTGGCTGAAAAGATCCGCCGGGTCGAGTACTTCACCCCCGCCGCCAACGAGGACATTCCGGTGGCTGACACATACTCGCTGGACAAGGCCTTAGAGTTCTTCAACGTCGGCCAGGAGCCGGCTGGCTTCAACCGACTGGACGATGTCATCGACAGTGAGGAGTACGACGAGGTTGGCTGCCATAGCCCTTCTTCCCTCCTGGTCAACACGGAGGTCGACGAGCCTCGCTCAGCGGGTCCTTCTGCTCCAGTGACTTCTCGCTCCTTCCTGCCAGCAGTTAGAGCACTGCTCCAGGAGCTGCCCGCCATCATCTCCGCGGCTGCGTTCCGCAAGGGGCTAGCCGTGCCAGAATCAGCTCCGCCTGAAGCAGATGATTTGGCGGGAATTTTCGGGGCAACACAGATGCGCTGTTCAGACCCCATGTGGCCGCGCTTCCCCACTGCCATGAGCTGCTGGTCCGCTGCCTTCTCCGAACCTGCTAAGCTCAGGGTGCCAATTTCCACAAATGCGCCCATTACCAAGGTCAAGGGCTTCTCCGACCAAGGCTGGCCTTCCGTTCCTCCACTGGAGCCGGACTTGGCCTCGCTGTTTGGCACCAAGAACCACCTTGCTGGCCCGCGAGCAGTTCCCGCTTCTAAGCATGATCAGCTGCTGACGTGGCTCACCGACCGCGCACACCAATGCGCCTTCCAGACCGGCGCTGCAGGAAATAACATCGCCCTTCTTGCCTTTGGCGTTTCCAAAATGTTGGAAGAGCTTGACGCTCCTGACGAGTCAAAAACCATCATTACTAAAACTGCTGATGCCATTCTCAATCTGTGCGCTGCTGTACTGACCGGTTCTGCTCGCATTGCTGCCTGGCAGACCCTTATCCAGCGGGCCTTGTGGCTCAAGGCCCTGTCCTCCATTCCTGAACACCTGCACAGGGAGTTGCTGGAAGGCCCCATCACCTCTGACGTTCTGTTTGGTCCCCATCTTAGGAGCGTCATTGAGAGGGCTCAGAAGACACAGCCACGGTGCAAGACCTGGTCCACCCTTGGTCAGCCTCGCACTCCGGTCGTTCCTCCAGAGGATGGGACGAACGGCGTGGAAACTTCAGGCGCCCAGCTGCACCGCCCGCCCCACGGAGCCGGCCTCCCGCTTTGGCCCCACCTCAGCGGGACCAGAGAGTTGGTGGCCAACGGTTTCGAAAGAGCCAGCAGACACCATCTTGGCAGTCACAGTCGCAAGAACCTCGCCAAAAGCAACCACGAAAATTACTCGTTGGGGGGAATGTGTGTGCTTATGACTGTAATAACTCTGTGAATGATGTTGGTTTTGAAAAAAAAATTGAGAGAACAATCCTACAGTCCTCTGCAGAATCCTCTGCCGAATCCTCACACATGTTCCCCACACCAAGCACTGCGACACATCTGCATGTTCCCGCAGTCAGTCATATTACACGGCCAGCTGTACGGGTGCGCTCCATTTGCGCACCGGCCCCAGCTTCCAGCCAGGCCCAACACGTTCCGCTTCCCCCACAACGTTGGGTGGGACGGGATGTCATGGCGCTGTTGCGACCACACGCGGCGGCATCCGCTGGCACTTTGTCATCTCTGTGCACGGGCCCGGCTCCCACTCGTCCTTTAACTTTGGACTCCACGCTCCGTGGTGCGGATCAGCCTCTTCCAGCTGTTTCACACTTGCCCTTTCGAGCGCAGCCCTCCATGGGTCGCTCCCAGTTCTCTGGTGCGAGCGACGGCGATAAGGGCGCGAACCCAGTCCTCAGACGTCATTCCCGTGACCTCGAACACGTGTCCGCTGTCAGAACGCGCGCAAGAATGGCGCCGCCTTTGTCTGATGAGCAAATAGATATCGGAGACCATTCATTGCGGTCACACACTCCATTTTCAGTCCGCTCCTCCTCCCTTCAACGGGATCTTGGAAACGACGTTCACGTCACAGGAACAATCTCAGGCCCTGGAGCTGGAGCTGCGGGAACTTCTGTCCAAGGACGCCATTTCCCAAGTCCCTCGCGGACAAGAGCTCTCAGGCTTCTACTCCCGCTACTTCGTAGTATCGAAGAAGTCAGGAGGAATGAGACCAATTCTCGACCTTTCCCTGTTCAACTGCTCCATAGCAGTGATGCATTTCCGCATGTTAACAATGAGGCAAGTCCTAGAATACGTGCGCTCCGGGGACTGGTTCACGTCAATAGACCTGAAAGACGCATACTTCCACATCCCAGTAATTCTCAAACACCAGAAGTTCCTGCGCTTTTCATTCAAGGGAGATCAATACCAGTTAAATCGTCTCCCTTTCGGCTACTCGCTAGCCCCACGCACCTTCTCCAAATGTCTGGAAACCGCTCTGCAGCCATTGCGCAAGGCGGGAATGAGGGTTTTATTTTACCTGGACGATCTGCTCCTATGCGCCCGGTCCAAGGACGAGGCGTCAGCGCTAGGGATGGGTACCTTTGACATTTGAATCGATACGCTACTAATTCCTGGTACCTACGAATCTATACCGGTACTTAACGGTACCAATTTTCGATACTTTTGAGTGTTTAATATTTTTAATTCTCTTTTATAATTAAATATATATTTTTCTCAATATATAACCATATTTGATAAATATCACGATAAATAACATTCAAATGTTTGTATTTTAACATCGTCCTTGTAGTTTTATAAGTTGATAATTAAACTGAAGCAAACATCTTTACTGTGAACTAAATTTACTGTGTATCTTCATTCCTTTTGCCGTCTTTTTTCATTTGATTTTTCCTACTGGGAAGTTAGAATTTCCGAGGAGAAAGCGAATGCACTATTAGATGATAACAATGGTGGCATAGGAAGCTAACATATCAAGCTAACGTTATCTTGAACAGTTTATTTAACTGCTGGAGCAGATTAAAACGATGATGCCTCACACTTAAATCATTGTCACTGGTTTCATCTTCACCCAATCACCCGTCGCATTTAGTAAAGTGAAGCCAAACTTTAGAGTGCGTTCATGTTCTTCTAGTCGGAATTTCGGAGCTCCGAGGAGAAAGCAAAAGCACCTTTAGTGAAACGGAAGCTAACAAACGTTATCTTAAACATTTTATTTACCTACCGGAGCAGATTAAGATGAGGATGTCTCACTTAGATCGTTGTCGCTGGTTTCATCATCACGCAGTTACCCATCACATGTAGTGAAGTGGACCCAAGCTTTAGCTTTCGTTCTTTCTACCATGCTACTCTGTTTACAACTCGCTCGCAGCGACCGATGACATAACGCTCTTGCGCATGCGCAGCTGTCTAGGTAAGTTCTCGTTGTGAAGGACGGGTACCGAAACGAGGCACCGTTTCAAATGAAGTGAATTGGTGCTCGGTCGGTACTGTGGAATTCAGTCGGTACCTTAAAAAGTACCAAATTCAGTACACATCCCTAGTTAGAGCAAACCAGGAAGTTAATGGAGCATCTGTCAACCCTGGGGTTTTCCATAAACTGGGAAAAGAGCTCCATCCTTCCAACCCAGTCGATTGTGTTTCTCGGGGTGGAGCTGAACGCCTCCCTGATGAGAGCACGTTTGTCTCCGGCGAGAGCGGCAGATCTCACCACGATGATCTCCCGCGTGCAACCCCGCAAGATCGTGAGAGCCCTGTTAGTCATGAAACTTCTGGGCATGATGTAGTGCCGTTAGGTTTACTGTACACGAGGCACCTGCAGCGTTGGTTCATCTGCCTCCGGGTACACCCGATACGTCAGAAGAGACGTATGTTGAGGGTTCCCTCTTCAGTGGGCGGGGACCTCGCTCACTGGGGGAATCCCTGCATCCTCTCACACGGGGTCCCCATCGGACGTCCTACGTCACACGTATCTGTTTTTACGGATGTGTCACTGTTGGGATGGGGGGGGGGGGGGTGCACGTGCTTGTCCCATACGGTGGCAGATCGCTGGCCCTCCCACACGCACGAGCACATAAATGTGTTTGAGCTAATAAAAGTGAGCAATGTGATCAGACACTTCGCTGCCCTTCTCGAGGGCCGTCATGTCGAAGTTCACACAGACAACCAGGTGGCGGGAGCCTACATAAATCGCCAAGGGGGAGTTCGATCCCTCCCACTATTGCGTGTAGCCACAAATTTACTGTGTTGGGCACATGTCCACCTGCTGTCCATCAAAGCCACCTACATTCCGGGGGTCCTGAATGTGGCAGCAGACATCCTGTCGAGAGGGGGACCCCGCGACTCCGACTGGCATCTGCATCCCGCACTGTTATCACAGATATGGATCAAGTTCGGGGAACCCTCTGTGGATCTGTTCGCGGCTAGCGAAAATGCTCAGTGTCTCCTGTGGTTTTCCCTGAGTCCCCGGGACCACCCCCCACTCGGAGCGGACACCTTTTCACACCAGCCCTGGCCTCAGATCCTCCTGTATGCGTTTCCGCCAGTCCCACTGGTCTCCTGGACCGAGTTCGGTCAGAACAGCTCTCGGTAATTCTGGTGGCTCCCAGATGCTTGTCTGCGTCATGGTTTCCAGACCTGCAAGCGCTAGTGTCCGACTCCCCGTGGAGGGCGGACGCCCTTCTCCATGCGGATGGGATAATCAAACATCCTCCAGAAATAGGCCAACGGCTGTGGGTCTGGCCGCTGAGCGGTCACGCTTAGAGGCTTCTGGGCTGCCGCATGATGTGGTCGCCACGATTCAGAGTGTGCGGACGCCTTCTACCATCGCATCTTATGCTGCTAAATGGGCAGCTTTCCAGAAATGGTGCACAGAGCAGAATGTTCAAGCGCTCTCCTGCCAGCTGGCGGATATCCTATCATTTCTGCAGATGCTAGTGGACAGGGGCCTCGCATTTAGCACTATTAAAACATGCTGCAGCTATCTCATCCTGTCACCAGGGTTTTGGAGATAGATCTGTTTTCAATCATCCCCTCACAAAACGTTTTCTAAAAGGTGTCAGAAGGAACAGACCTGTGTCCCGCCCGCTATTCCACCAGTGGGACCTAACGGTGGTTCTGCGCGGCTTGTCTGAAGCCCCATTTGAACCCTTGGACCAGGTCTCACTCAAGTTCCTGTCACTCAAAACTGCCTTGCTGCTGGCGCTGGCATCAGTCAAGAGAGTGAGTGACCTAACCGCCCTCTCAGTGGCTTCTGCATGCCTTAGGATCCGGGAAGATGGCGGGTCCTCTGTTTTGTGCCCCAACCCAGCCTTTGTGCCCAAAAACATTAGTCCTTCCTTCAAATCTAGGTCAATTTCATTGGCTGGACTTTTTCATCCTCCCCATAATTCTGATGGCTTCCCACCTTCTCTGCCCGGTGCGCGCGCTCGCACGATATGTGTCACGCACTTCAGGGATTCGCCGCTCACAAAGCCTGTTTGTGCACTACAGAGATTCTTCCCTTGGGCAAGCGCTGTCGACCCAGCGTCTTTCACACTGGCTATGTGACGCCATTTCACTCGCTTATACAGGTGCTGGCCAGTAAATTAGAATATCATCAAAAGGTTGAAAATATTTCAGTAATTCCATTCAAAACGTGAAACTTGTACATTATATTCATGCAATGCACACAGACCAATGTATTTCCAATGTTCATTACATTTAAATTTGATATTCATAAGTGACAACTAATGAAAACTCCAAATTTGGTATCTCAAAAAATTAGAATATTCTGAAAAGGCTGAATATAGAAGACACCTGCTGCCACTCTAATCAGCTGATTTACTCAAAACACCTGCAAAGGCCTTTAAAAGGTCCCTCAGTCTTGTTTTGAAGGCACCACAATCATGGGGAAGACTTCTGACTTAACAGCTGTCCAAAAGACAATCATTGACACCTTGCACAAGGAGGGCAAAACACAAAAGGTGATTGCTAAAGAAGCTGGCTGTTCGCAGAGCTCTGTGTCCAAGCACATTAACAGACAGGCGAAGGGACGGAAAAAATGTGGTAGAAAAAAGTGTACAAGCTCTAGGGATAACCGCACCCTGCAGAGAATTGTGACGACAAACCCATTCAAAAATGTGGGGGAGATCCACAAAGAGTGGACTGCAGCTGGAGTCAGCGCTTCAAGAACCACCACGAGGAGACTCATGAAAGACATGGGATTCAGGTGTCGCATTCCGTGTGTCAAGCCACTCTTGAACATGAAACAGCGCAAGAAGCGTCTCGCCTGGGCCAAGGACAAAAAGGACTGGACTGATGCTGAGTGGTCCAAAGTTATGTTTTCTGATGAAAGCAAGTTCTGCATTTCCTTTGGAAATCAAGGACCCAGAGTCTGGAGGAAGAGCAGAGAAGCACAGAATCCACGTTGCATGAGGTCCAGTGTAAAGTTTCCACCGTCAGTGATGGTGTGGGGTGCCATGTCATCTGCCGGTGTTGCCCCACTCTGTTTCCTGAGGTCCAGGGTCAATGCAGCCGTCTACCAGGAAGTTTTAGAGCACTTCATGCTTCCTGCTGCTGACCAACTTTATGGGGATGCAGACTTCACCTTTCAACAGGACTTGGCACCTGCACACAGTGCCAAAACCACCAGCACCTGGTTCAAGGACCATGGTATCCCTGTCCTTGATTGGCCAGCAAACTCGCCTGACCTTAACCCCATAGAAAATCTATGGGGTATTGTGAAGCGGAGGATGCAATACGCTAGACCCAACAATGCAGAGGAGCTGAAGACGACTATCAGAGCAACCTGGGCTCTCATAACACCTGAGCAGTGCCACAGACTGATCGAGTCCATGCCACGCCGCATTACTGCAGTTATTGAGGCAAAAGGAGCCCCGACTAAGTATTGAGTGCTATACATGCACATTCTTTTCATGTTCATTCTTTTCAGTTGGCCAACATTAGAGAAACAAACATTTTTTCATTGGCCTTTAGAATATTCTAATTTTCTGAGATACCAGATTTGATGTTTTCATTGGTTGTCACCTATAAATATCAAAATTAAACGTAATAAACATCGGAAATACATTGGTCTGTGTGCATTGCATGAATATAATGTACAAGTTTCACGTTTTGAATGGAATTACTGAAATATTTTCAACCTTTTGATGATATTCTAATTTACTGGCCAGCACCTGTACATCATCAGAGCGGGATCCTCCTGAGACACTCAGGGCTCACTCAGCCAGAGGGATTTCCTCTTCTATGGCGCTCCACAGTGGTGTGTCGATGGAAGACATTTGTCAGGCTGCTTCATGGGCTTCACCCTGTTCCTTTACTCGTTATTATTTACGAGATGTGTCTTCAGGATCCATCACTCGTTCAGTGCTTGGACCTCAGCAGGCTGAGTGAAAGCATTATGGCACCTCATCAGCCCTACTTGAATGAATTTCATCCTATTGTGGATGATATTTTTAGTGGGGGCCCACTCTTCTCTCTGGCTGCCGCAGCCTTTTAAGCCCTGGGCTAAGGCTGAGCGACCCTCACTAAAAGGAGACATGTTGGGTGTGTCCATTGGTTGAGTTAACCAGTGTGGCGTAAACCCATCCAGCTGCACATTATTCCAATAGCAGCTAAAGGGCTAAGACTAGATGAAATAGAACGTTGGTTACGTATTGTAACCCCAGATTCTATGAGTCTAGTTGCAGCCCTTAAGCAAATGGCCCCACTGGTTCTGTTAGGACTAAGAGCCATCGGAGGCGAACAGTGGAGTCGCTCCACTTATATACCCACAGGGGTGCCCACCATTGGTGGGCGTACATTTAAGCTCTTCATGATTGGCTGATGCTGAGATCATCCTTCCAATAGCAACTAGCTTAAGGCCTGCAACTAGACTCATAGAATCTGGGGTTACAATATGTAACCAACGTTCTTGATTAGCATTCAGTGAATCTAGAGTTGAATAAAAATAAAAGAAGAAAATCTTTAAATGTTTTGCTTCATTCTAATTATTTACAAAGCACAAAAGCAGATTAGTTCATAAATAGACATAATCTCATTAAGGTTTAATGCACAACTTATGTAAAATTGTGTGAATAAAAATCAGATCATTCAGTTAATCATTTAGAAAACATCCCTATATACACAGTGCAGCACATAAACATTTAACAAGAGCAGGTTTCATTGTTACCTGGTTTTACTACCACACTGGGACACATGTTCACCAAAATGCAGCAAACATTTACTATCTTGTCCAGAAGGGTGATCTCTTCACCCTCACATGGAATAAGTCCTCGGATTGGCATTGTGGTACGTAACATTTTGTATTTGTTGCGCAAGCTCCCGATGACTCGCTCAACGTGTATTCTCAGGTGGGCTATAGCTCTTGTGGCATCAAGTTGACAAAACCTCTTGTAAATGAAGGGATCTTAACCTCTGCACACATAATTCCAGTCGTGCGTGACGGTCTGACTTTTAAGCAGAGACTTCAGAATGACCCATGTGGAGCGTTGGAATCCAGTCAGGATTTGTTTCATCCATTTCAAAGGCAGGTTTACCTGCAATAATGCAAAGAAAGATTAACGTGTGTATGAAATATAAATACTTTCTTAAAAAAGCAATTAATCTTCTGGTTATTTGTTCTAATTTTCTTTGACCTCACACCATTATTATTTGTGTTGTCTAGAGTTTTTCTTTTGTGTTTCAGAAAAACAAAAACTATCTGTTTACAATTCGTAGACCAAAGGCCTAAGACCATGCCTGCAGAAGCTAACGGGATCTAAAAACAACAACTCCGAGCGCATCGGAAAATACCAAAGATAAAAGGAGGAATATGAGCGGTTATGTGGAACTTACCAGGATAAAACTGTCTGGAACACACTAGAAGATATTGGGTGATGGTAGAGAACTGGAGATCCACTCGTCTCACAGCTGCAATCCAGGCTATCCGTCTTCTTTTGGTTACATCGGACACATGTGCTCCCTCACGTTGCTTCCAGGCAGGGAAGGAATAAAAAGATAGCCCATTTTCAAGCTTATTACCTTCCCGGTCGTGCGACCCAACATTACAGCCTACTACACAGCAAGTCCTACCCATTGCTGATGTTATAAGGGTGCCATCCTGCTGCTATCCGTTTGTTCCTCAGTCCTCGGTGACAAGAAAGATGGCGTTACCAGGGCGCGCCCCCATCGTGCAATGTCACACTCCAAAGCCCCATTAGAGTCTCATGTCGTGTGAACTGTTGATGTTCGTGCTTATATGTTTGAGGTGTTTTGCATAGCAAAGTTAGCCCGTGTCGAGAGTAACTCTGAAATGCCTTTTTGTCCCTCTCCCCCATTTATCCTCATGTAACCCTTTTCTATCTAACTGAAATGAGCGCCTTGAATGGCAGCTCTCGTGGTCTGCCTGCATCGGTTTGGTTCTACATGTTTTGTGTGTGTAACCTCGCTCAGGCTGAACTGCTGAGTCAAATTTCTGTGCTTCGGGACGCTGGGGCACTGACGATAAAGCTGATTCTGTAAATGGCAGGAGGAAACGATCGTGACAGTTTTTTAAACTGTCTGTCAAATGAAAACATGTCTCAGCATATAGGTGTTGTCTCTGTACCTGCTTGTAACTTACATTGATAATAACGTGTTAAATTAAGGCTCTGGAGTCCATGGACGCGTGTACGCGTCTTTTGAACAGGTCTGAGTTGGGACGCTGTAGCAGCAAGACTCCGCCTCCCTGAGTTTCGGTTTCAATTCAGCTTTAAAAAGGAGATTATAAACTACACCCCAGTTTTTATATTGTGTTAATAGGTGTAGTGTAATCGTTTATGCTCTTTAATGAAAGATGAACCATCCTACATATTAATTCGGAATATTATTTTTAATAAATTAATAACCAAATTTAACGTAAAAGCAGAGTTTTACTAAACTAAAAAACGACCTATTTTTAGACAATCTGACAACTTGTCAAAACGGCAGTTTAGTAATCCGTGAGAGGGAACGTGCTTGTGAACGTAAAAAAACCCACAAAAACATGAGATCCTTTTGCTGTTGGTGGAAGACTCACATATTCAATTAATAAAAAGTATCATTATGTAGCTGAGAGAGAGAGGAAGGCCGCACGAGGAACGAGATGTGCGCAAAAAGGAGCCGCTTCGCGGGGAAAGGAGTGGTGCGAACGGAGTAACAACAAACAATTAGACAGATATTGACGGTAAACTTCATATTTCGGAGCGATCTGGACAGATATATTGTCTCTGCAGTTTAGTAGGCTTTTATTAGGCTTATATAAAGGATGATGAGAAGGATAAATGTCCACCAGGCAGTTCAGATAGTACGGCTGTTTTTTGAACTGGAAGCAGTGAAGAGACTCACAGCTGGAGTCTGAAGCAAATAGCGAGGATGTTGATGATGATGTGGCAGATCCATCCTTCCTCATAGAAGAGTTGGGTCATGATGAGGTAGAGGATGAAGGCAGAGATCCAGCTCCTCAGAGATCCAACAAGAGGAGTGGGCGGCGCCGCGCAGCTGTCAGATCTCGGCACACTCCCCACTCCAAAATGCATGTTCATTATTGCCAAATTAATAAAATAAGTATAAATTCAGATAGTCCAGGTTGTCCTTAAAAAAATGATACCCCATAAGGCAATATTTATTGTTTTTATTAGAAAGTACACAAGAAAAACAAAAATGAGTCAAAAACGGCAATTTACACTCTGGATCCCAGAGGGCAAATTGTTTTTTTTTATTTGTTATTTGCTATATTAAGTCATATTTATTATAAACGTACAGTCTAGATTACCATTCTAAATTATAAAAAACATTTGTCATAATGTTTGTTGGTTTCACAGTAAAATAAACAACTTTTTTCCTATTCGGATTTTATGTTTTTGAGTGATTTGAGGTCTAATATGCAACCCCTTTATGTCCAAATATAAAAAATAAGTATAAATTCATAAAGTCCAGGTTGTGCTGAAAAGATTGATAACACATAAGGCAGTGGTTATGGTTTTTATTTTGGAAATACAAAGGAAAACTCTAAATTAGTCAAAAACAGCTAAATACACCCTGGACCCCAGAGGGTTAAGGCTCATCCAGAAAATGAAACCTGGCGCAGCTACCTGGGCACCAGATTCAGTGGAGTAATGTTTTTGGACGGCTACTTTTAACTATTACTTGATTATAAATATGTTGCAGTAGTGCTAATCTTACTTAAGTGATATATTTTCAGCATATTTTGAGCTCATTTGTTTCCGTTGAAGTCGAAGAGATCTACGATGGGCTGCATGGTGGTGCAGTGGTTAGCACTGTTCCCTCGCAGCACGAAGGTTGCAGGTTCGAAACTCGGCTCGGCTGCGGCCTTTCTGTGTGGAGTTGCGTGTTCTCCCCATGCATGTGTGGGTTTCCTCCGGGTACTCCGGTTTCCCCCACAGATCACAACATGCCCTATAGGTTATAAATTGTAAGTCGCTTTGGATAAAAAGCATCTGCTAAATAAATAAACATAAACGATGACGACTGTAGCCAATTTCTGAAAATACCGACTTCTATCATCCTAGGAACCACACACACACACACACACACACACACACACACACACACACACACACACACACACACACACACACACACCAATACCTGTGTCCATGCTGATGAAGCAGTCCCAGCTGATGGATGAACCTGAAGTGGTAGCAGGTTTTCTTTAGCCGTGTTTAGCTAACAGCTGCAATAGAAACAAAGCAGCAGTTTTTAGAACATATATAAGAGCAGTTAGAAGTAGAATTAAAGCTGCAAGCAGCGCCGTTCGGCCCTCGCAGTGAAGCTGCTCGCCCTCCGTCCGCACCCCCTCCGCTCCATCCCCGATGCTCTCCAAACCCAGCTCCGCGCCGCTCCGTCCTGGCCGGCAGCCGGGGGCACCAGGGCACGTCTGGCGGAACAGAAACGTCAACCACCCCGACACCAGAAACCGTGAACGGCCTCCTCGTCCACACCTCACCCTGACTCAGCATCCCCCTCTGAGCCCAGCATTACACGTCTCACCACTAGGAGATACTCTTTCTTTACCACACTGGTGATGTGATGTTCAGTCTCGGCTAAATCGGAGGCTGTTTGTGGAAGTTACAGTCAAACGTAAGGTCACAGTGACACGCCAGAATTCGCCATGGCATCAAAGCCCCTCCCTTTCTGAAAAGCTAGCAGATCTGAATGGTCATTAAAACATCATGAAGACAGTGCATGACCTTAGTGTCATGTTGACTAAATTAGAGGGGACAAATATGGGCATTTCACCATAAAAAATAGACTTCCTGTAGTCAGGGGGCGGGGCTTAGGTGATGTCAGCTGTCCACATTGTTATTGTCTTGAGATGTGGTCAATGATCACACAGACACAGTTTGATATAGATCTGATCATGCACATGGGAGTTGTTAAGTCAAGTAATGTAATGGCGAAAGGTCAAAGTTTGAGGCTTAGCCACGCCCACACCTTTATACTTATTTAAAATCCGACGGTTGAATTTTTTCCTCTATGTCTTAAGAATATATAGCAGGAGTTTGAAGGTGATCGGTGGAAAGGGCGACGAGACATCATTCTCCTAATAACGTGTGCGAAAACCACTAAATCGAGTACTTGGACCAAAATGGCCGACCTCCTGTGCGACATTGCGCTTGGCTCCAAGAGACTTTTTTGTAGGTCCTGAGACACTACATTAGTGTGCCAAATTTCGTTATCCTCAGTCAAAGCATGGCTTGGGGCTGACAGTTTTAATGGTCCTAGGGGGCGCTATTTAAGAAAATAGGCCACGCCCACAAACTTCAGCTGTCCAATTCTATTAGGGGTCAGAGTAAGATCACTCATCAGAAATTGTGTGGCGATGTCACAATAATTGAAGAAATGAGAGACAAACATATTTCCATGGCGTGATGGCGAATTTCGCCATGCTCCCAAAGCCCCGCCTTTATTCGAAACCTGCCAGTACTATAGACCAAGTGACCTCAACTTGTCTGCTGCTATTAGCCAGTGATTGCTGGTGATTGGTTAAAAAGAGCCCAATAGGGAGCTGTGAAAAAAAGAGTGGCGTGGCGACAAGTCAAAGTTTGAGGCTTAGCCACGCCCACACCTTTATACTTATTTAAAATCCGACGGTTGAATTTTTTCCTCTATGTCTTAAGAGTATATAGCAGAAGTTTGAAGGCGATTGGTGAAAAGGGCAACGGAGCATCACTCTCCAAACAACGTGTGCGAAAACCACTAAATCGCGCACTTGGACCAAAATGGCCGACTTCCTGTGCGACTTTGCACTTGTCTCCAAGAGACTTTTTTGTAGGTCCTGAGACACCACATTAGTATACCAAATTTCGTAATCCTCAGTCAAAGCATGGCTTGGGGCTGTCAGTTTTAATGGTCCTAGGGGGCGCTATTTCAGAAAATAGACCACGCCCACCGGAATTCCACATCAGACTTTTTGGGGGGCCAGACTAGGATCACTCACAAGAAGTTTCGTGGCGATATCTTTAGAAATGACGAAATGGGAGGCAAACGTAAGGCCTAAGCGGTACACCTGACTTCGCCACGCCGCCACAGCCCCGCCTTCTACAGAAAACACCCATAAAGTGACGCCAAGCAACCCCAACTTGTCTTCAGTTACCCGCTACAAATTTGGGGTGATTATTGGAAAGGGCGAATTTTGGAAAATTTCCCAGTAAAACTTGACCTTTTAAGTCCTGAGGGGGCGGGGCTTATGTGACATCATCAATCGACCATTCATTTGTCTTCGGAGGGCGATGACGATTGTCCTTAGAACATTTCTTTAACTGTGATTCTTTCATTTATGACATTATCGCGATTTGAATTTTTTTGGCGAGTGCTCGAACTTTGAGGCCTGGCCCCGCCCCTTCAGTATTTACGAAAAGTCAATTTTATTTTCTCATTTGAATCGTCCATCGCTTCTGTTCGATTGCACACTGTTTTTGAGACGATCGTGCGAAAAATGACCAAACTGTTTAACCAAATATAGACCCTAGAAATGGCCAAAACGGGGTCAAAATCGCCACTTTAGTCCAAAATGGCCGACTTCCTGTTTGATATTGACCATGGGTGCAAGAGGCTTTTCTGTGCATATTGTTGACTTCTACAAGTGTACCAAATTTCATCACTCTACTATGAAAAAAGGTCAAAGCGGAGGGGTATTTTTAATTTTCCAGGGGGCGCTGTTGAAACATTTTTTTACCAACTTTCACGTTGCCAGTGAAATATGTAAATTTCACGCACTTTCTATATTGGGCCAAAGTTTGGTGAGTTTTTGGATATGCTAAGACCCCCTAAAGGCCATCCAAAGACGCGGAAGAAAAAGAAAGAAAGAAATAATAAGAAACGAAGCAGATACAATAGGCCTTCGCAGCTTCACTGCTCGGGCCTAAAAAGCGCGCGAGGTCACGGCAACGACACGAGATGAGAGACGGAGAGTCTACAGTAGCAGCTCTTTTCTCTTAGACAGTTAGACGCAGCATTTTCGAAAGAGGATATTTAATCTTGGATTTACACTTTTGTATATTTTGAATTTTGGAATAAACTTTTTTGGAAAAAGGATTCTCATTCATTGGATTTTAAGGGACTATTTTATCCTTTTGACTGGGAGCTCCGGCCCGGCCTAACAGGAGTAAAGGTAAGCCACCTTATTGCTTGTACCTGCTTCTCAGGACTTGTTTTTCAGGGTGTGACAGATTAATAAAAGATACCTTGGGCAAATGGGAGTTTCGTCTCCCCCTCTCTCTTGAGTATCGGGACAAGCCTAAGGGTGATAAGCCATGATAGTTCATTGGTTTAAACAGGCTCTTTTTGCACTAAAAAGTCTCTGTTAAGCGTGGGAAGGAACCATTTCAAAGGGTGGATTAATTAGATTAATTGATAAATCTATGTTAGCCTGATCAACTAACTAGTAATCATTTTCTATTTACCACCGCCCACTTTGCTGACAGAGGCGCAAATTAATCCTGATAGGACCCAAATAATAGTCAGTAAGATTGGCCACTCTGAACTTCCGCCTTAGTATCCAAAACCACTGGATAACAGGATTTAAAGGGAAGTGAATTAATACAGGAGAACAAGTACGGCAACTCCATTCCAACCTTTAAATAAGGAAACAAGTTTTAATTGAGGAAGTCCAAACCAGGGTCTGGATTCTTTTTCAAAAAGTTTATTACAAGATTAAAAAAATACAAAAAATGGGTAGATATAAGACTGATCACTACCCCCAAGGAGAAATTAATCCTAATAATTAACTAAGAATAATGAGTTGGCTTACACCAACTCTAAGTCTTCTTCAGCTTCAGGTTAATACCCTCTAACATACACTCACTGACTCCTAAAAATTGCTAAATACAAAAAAATGAGTAAATATGAAAATAACCTATCCCCTGTGGAGGATGCTAATGCTAAAATCTTCCTGACCTGTCATCCTCCGTCCAGAGGACAGAGGATGACCTCTTCTATGCCAAATCTGCTCTGTCTCTCACTGTCGACTGCCCCAACTGTGTGTCAGCTCTGCTTCTAGCTGCTCTTTTTATACTCTTCTTGGGACAGCCTAGACAAGGTAAAAAGTTCACTAGTTACACATATATCATTATCACATGACAGCAAGACAATGGGGCCAGCATTCTTCAGGAAGGCTTTTCAGCTGAACACAGGCCATTAGGTGTCTTTTCCCGAAGTCCAGGATTCCTCATGAAGGCTTTCCGTCTCCTGATAGGCTCTTTTCAGTCTGTCTCCTGCAGCTCCACCCCTCCTGCTGCTGGTAGGGTCAGGCACTTCTTGACCTTCTGCCCAATTTGGCTCCCAGAAGCAAGTTCTGATCCATTATCTCTGCGACCCTTCCGTGACCCTCGCTTCTCGTCACAGTTTCTGACCCCTTGGATTCTTCATGAAGGGTTTGTCCACTTCTGAGATGCTTTATCTTCAGTTGATCTTCTTTTGTCCCAGCTTGGATGCTTGTTGTGCAGTTGGGCCCCTGCCTTCTGGCTGACTTTACTCGCATAAGCAAGTTCAGTGTGTTTCAGTGTGGGTCCAATCTTATCTCTGTGGCCCACCTGTTGACTCCGTTTCTTGCCACTGTCTTTGGCACGTGGGAACTTGCAACAATGGAATAACGGATGATCCAGATAAAATAAATCAGGAAATATTTCACTTTTACAGGGAATTATACAAATTCCATTATTCTAAGGAAGCTGCCACAGATTTTGTTTGAAAAATAAAAGAACACATCACACCACTAGCAAATGACTTAAAAACTCTTACAGAGGGAAAACTTGAGATTGGTGAGTTGGATAAATCCTTAAAACAAATGCCTAAAGGTAAATCTCCAGGAATTGATGGGTTGACTGTAGAGTTTTACATCTGTTTTTGGGAAAATATTAGAGTAATGTTGTTTAACGCTCTTCTGGAATGCATCTCTAAAAATAGTCTCTCCCCTACAATGAAATATGGTCTTATAACACTAATCCCAGAACCCAACAAAGATAAATTGCTTCTAGATAACTGGAGACCCCCAACGCTCCTATGTAATGATTATAAATTACTGGCCCGTGTATATGCTAACCGCTTAAACAATTGTTTACCCCAACTAATAGGTAAATATCAATCAGCCTTTATAAAGGGTAGAAATATACACAATCATATTCGGTCAATTCTTGATATGCTTGATTATAATGAGCTGATAGAATCTGAAAGTGTTGTGAGCTGGGAGGTGAGCACTCTCCACACACCATGACGTCAACTGTTTGTTGAGCTTCTCTGATTTCAGGAGAGAGAGCAGCAGCTGCAATCGATCAGCTGATCAGCGGGCGGCATTCTTAAGGAGGACAAAGGACACTGCTAAGCTGCCGGATGATTACGCCTTACTGGTAGAAATCCCAGCCACAGTGATTCTTAGAAACCTAGACTTTGAAAACGTGTTTTTGCAACGACTTTTTCGCTCTGACTTTGTTCCCGTTTTTTCCTCATGCTTTAGGCTCAGTCATCCCATTCCATACCCCGCATCCTCGTGTGTTTTTGGATATACAACTGCCCGACCATACAGTTTCTGGATTTACCTCTCCGCTCCAGTCCTCCCAACGGCTCGACTTGCTCTTGGCAAACCTGCTCTCTCTCTCCTCTCCTCCGGTTGGAAACCCATTCGCTCTGCCTCAGCCCTGGAGATTCACTCGTTCTCCCAGCTCACACCTCCCCGGACAAACTACACTACGCTTCGCCTGTAAGTCCTCCTACTAAGCACATCCTCTACCATATTACATTATCAAGGACTCACATCTGCTCCTCTTCCCCTCAGATGCTGCTCCCGTTACTCATTCGCTGATTTCCAGTTGCACCTTGAGTCCTCATTACCTAATAAATCTTTATTATTTTTACATCCTGCTTCCGTGTATTGATTCTGCATGTCCTGGGTTAAAAATTTACCACAGAACATGACAGAAAGCTTGATTTTGTTTCTAGACTTCTGTAAAGCCTTTGATACGGTTGAGCATCCCTTTCTGTTAGATACACTACATCACTTGGGTTTTGAGGACAAATTTTGCAAAATAATAAGAATGTTTTACTCTGATTCCATGTTGTCGTTCTTTTTTAAAACACCGAAACAGTTTTGTTACCTGTTTTTGACGCTACGTTTCGCCGACGGCTGCCGGCTTCTTCAGGCTGACGCTGAATCAGCGTGAGGTTCCCAGCTGCTTGCTGGGAACCTCACGGATGGCGTTGCTGGTTGGACTGCCCGTGTGCTCTCTCCCCCCAAGCCGTGATGTGCCGGCCCTAGGGATGGGTACCTTTGACATTTGAATCGATCCGGTACTAATTCCCGGTACCTACGAGTCGATACCGGTACTTAACGGTACCAATTTTCGATACTTTTGAGTGTTTATTATTTTAATTCTCTTTTATAATTAAATATATATTTTTCTCAATATATAACCATATTTGATAAATATCACGATTAATAACATACAAGTTTGTATTTTAACATCGTCCTTGTAGTTTTATAAGCTGATAATTAAACTGAAGCAAACATCTTTACTGTGAACTAAATTTACTGTGTATCTTCATTCCTTTTGCCGTCCTTTTTCAATTGATTTTTCCTACTGGGAAGTTAGAATTTCCCAGGAGAAAGCGAACGCACCATTAGCTGATAACAACGGTGGCAATGGAAGCTAACATATCAAACTAACGTTATCTTTAACAGTTTATTTAGCTGCTGGAGCAGATTAAAACGATGATGCCTCAAACTTAGATTGTTGTCACTGGTTTTACCTTCACCCAATCACCCGTCGCATTTAGTAAAGTAAAGCCAAACTTTAGAGCGCGTTCATGTTCTTCTAGTCGGAAATTCGGAGTTCCGGGGAGAAAGCGAACGCACCATTAGCGAAACGGAAGCTAACAAATCAAGGTAACTTATCTTAAACATTTTATTTACCTACTGGAGCAGATTAAGATGAGGATGTCTCACTTAGATCGTTGTCTGTCGCTAGTTTCATCACCCAGTTACCCATCACATTTAGTGAAGTGGACCCAAGCTTTAGCGTGCGTTCTTTCTACCATGCTGCTCTGTTTACAACGGGCTCGCAGGGACCGGCGACATAACGCTCTTGCGCATGCGCAACTGTCTTGGCAGTACCGAAACGAGGCACCGTTTGAAATGACGTGAATCGGTGTTCGGTCGGTACTATGGAATTCGGTCGGTACCTTAAAAAGTACCGAATTCGGTACTCATCCCTAGCTGGCCCTCTGTCCGCCCCAGCTCGAGAAGGAAGCATCGGAGAAGACGGGGAAAGAGAGGTAGCCAGCGCGTGAGACGTCGGGCTGGACTTCCTGGATCCCTGAAGAAGCGGCTGGTCCGATTCGGCCCAGCTTCTGACCCGGTGGTTCCAAGATGTCTTACGGATTACTCTGCACCCTGCCTAGTGAACCTGGCCAGCTCTGAGGGTGAGCTGGCACCGCGTCACGGCCAATCGGCTCGAGGACCTCGCCAGAGTGGGGTTTGCTGGGAGAATCTGCGCTCGGTTACGGGCACAGAGTTAAAGGAGACTGTGCCCATGCGCGATCCCGGTGCCGCAGCCCCGCCGCAGACCCGGTTTGGTCTGGTCAATGCCAGGTCTGTGCTGAACAAAACTTTTATTCTTTGTGATTTTTTTTATTCAGCATGACCTGGGTTTTCTCTGCATCTGTGAGTCATGGATCCCGTTTGGTGACTCGAGCGCCCTGCTGGAGCTGGTACCACCTGGCTGCTCCTGTTTTAATATCCCCAGATCACGGGGCAGAGGTGGAGGGCTGGTTGTTGTTTTTAAATCCAGCTTTCCTTGTAAACAGCTTACACCCACCATGTCATTTTCTTCCTTCGAACTATGCCTATTTGAACTGTGCATCTCCCCCCGCCTGCTCGTTGTGCTGATTTATCGCCCTCCAAAGACTGACTCTAACTTCCTTAATGATTTCTGTGATCTTGTGGCAGACTGCATCCTAAA
Source organism: Nothobranchius furzeri (assembly GCF_043380555.1). NCBI lineage: Eukaryota > Metazoa > Chordata > Actinopteri > Cyprinodontiformes > Nothobranchiidae > Nothobranchius > Nothobranchius furzeri. The sequence goes on from NC_091754.1 coordinate 63,258,371, forward strand.
ATATGATTATGTCCTATTTTTTGGTGATTTTAACATCCATATCTGCTGTCCTGACAATGTGCTTGCTAAAGGTTTTTTTAATTTGCTAGATTCATTCAATCTAACTCAATGGGTATCATCCCCAACTCATGCCAGGGGTCAAACCCTAGACCTGGTTCTCTCTTTTGGTCTCCCTGTCATGAACCTTGTGACTTTGCCTCCTGTGTTCTCTGACCACTCTCCAATACTCTGATGTTACGTTGTCATGTCCTGTCCCTGTGTGTGAAGCTCCAGCTACTAGGTTCAGAGTCCTGGATGCAGAAACTGTTTCAAAGTTTGTGGACTGTATGTCTGTAAGGTTAGAGACCTTTAACCCAGATCCATCTAACACTGAACATTTCACAACACTTTGATTTACTTTGTAATCAGGTCCTGGACGTGGTTGCCCATCTCAATCTTTGCAAGTCTAGGCCTAGGAGGGAGCCGTGGCTCTCTGATGTCACACGGGCTTGTAGGCGGTCGTGTAGATCCTCTGAGAGAAAGTGGAAAAAGGATGGCCTACAGGTCTCGCGTGAGTTGTTCAGAGCATCTCTGGTTGCTTATCAGGATGCTGTGAGGGCTGCCAGAACGGTCTATTTTGCAGACATCATTGAAACAAACTCCAATAATCCTAGGATTCTCTACAAAACACTAAACTCTGTTCTGGTGTATCAGGAGCCTAGCTCCATATCTCCTACAGCTGCTGGAAACTGAAGATTTTCACAGATTCTTTGTTGATAAAGTATCAGGCATTAGAGCAGCTATTTCCGGTAACTCTATTGACCCTGTTCCGGTTCCTCCATCATCACCCACCCTGAGCTCCCTCAATACTGTTTCATACTCCGAGCTGAGTAATCTTGTTGCGAGGCAGAAGCCATCTGGCTCTCCACTTGATGTTCTACCGCCTCGTCTCTGGAAGGCTGCCTTTCCGTGTCTTGGCCCTTCACTTGGTCAGATTATCAATGGGAGCCTCAGCACAGGCGTGGTCCCAGCTGCTTTGAAAGCAGCAGTTATTCGGCCGACCCTGAAGAAACCTGGTGCTGATGTCACTGTGATCGCAAATTACAGGCCTATCTCTACCCTGCCTTTTACATCAAAACTGCTTGAGAAAGTCGTTTATCAGCAGCTGGTCTCACATTTAGCTGACTCTGATCTGTTTGAGGTTTTCCTATCAGGGTTCAGATCTGACCATAGCACGGAGTCTGCTCTACTGAGGGTCCTAAATGACATCTATCTATCACTAGATCAGGGTACATCTGTGGTGCTTTTGTTGTTAGACCTGACAGCAGCCTTCGACACAGTTGACCACGCGATCCTACTGGATCGCTTGGAACGATGGGTTGGGATCAAAGGGTCTGCTCTGGATTGGTTTAGATCGTATCTCCACAACAGGACATTCTGCGTTAAACTGGGTGATGTTTTTTCTTCTTGGGAGGGGCTCCGCTGGGGGGTCCTACAGGGATCGATCCTTGGTCCTCTTGTTTGCCATTCATCTGCTTCCTCTGGGGTCAATCTTTCGTAAACATGGCCTATCATTCCATCTGTATGCTGACGATTGCCAGATTTACTCTCCATTGTGTCAGGAGAAAGGTCACTCTATCCAGTCCTTTGTGTCCTGTCTTAACGAGGTGAAGTCTTGGCTAATGGCCAATGTTCTGCATCTGAATGAGGGAAAGACAGAGCTCATTGTTTTTCACCCCAAAAGCAGGAATGTGGATCGTCATGTTGATCTTGGCCCTCTTTCTCCCTACTCAAAACCAGTTGTCACCAGTTTGGGGGTGAAAATTGATGCTGGACTTAAATTTGATGCACACATCAACTCTGTGATCCGGTCCAGTGTCTTTCACCTGAGACGCCTTGCTAAAATCAAGCCTATGCTGTCAAGAGCCCACCTGGAGCGGGTACTGCATGCATTTGTAATTTCTAGGCTTGATTACTGCAACTCTCTATATGCAAGTTTGTGCCAGTCATCACTGCGTCGCCTACAGGTTGTGCAGAACAGCGCAGCCAGGTTCCTGACTGGGACCAGGAAACGGGACCACATCAGTATGGTTCTGGCCTCCCTGCACTGGCTTCCGGTTTGCTATCGTTCACACTTCAAACTCCTCGTCTTTGTTTTTAATTTCTTCCAGGGTGGTGCTCCCCCCTATCTGGCCACTCTCCTGAACAGACATTCCCCATCACACGCTCTGCGCTCCTCCGAACAAGGCATGCTCGCTGTCCCTCGTTCTAGGTGTCGTACTCGCGGGGACCGGGCTTTCTCTGTCCTAGCATGTCACTCTGGAACCAGTTGCCACCCTCATTTAGGCTGTCCCCATCTCTGCCAGTTAGAGCTGAAACAACTAATCGATTTAATCGATTATTAAAATAGTTAACAACTTTTTTAGTCATTGATTGTTTAATAATCATATTTTACCGCATAAAGTCTATTTTTACCACAATCTGACATTGGTTACAATCTGTTAAATTTGCCGCCAGTGTGTGGCAGTAATGAGCCACTGATCTACCAGTGGAGCCGTAGAAGAAGAAACGAGCCAATAAGTGCCCTCGGTTTTCGTGACGTAACACGTTACTGACGCTCATCTTGCTGTGAGAGATGACGGAACAAGAAGAAATATGGAAGAAAAATAGAAGCGACAAAACTGAAGAGAAAACCCGGACAAAAACCTCACGAGTACGGGAGCACTTCACTCTAGATGCCATGAAAAGACGGGTGACCTGCAAAATATGCAAAAACCATCTAGCATGGCACGGAAGCACGACGTTCCTAAGTGAACATGTGAGACGAAAACATGTGGGGGCTGATGCAGCAGAGGAAGAGCCAGCCCGGTAAGTACCAGAAAATAAACAAGCTAAATATAGTGGTCCATCACTACACGGAGATCAAATTTGGGACTTAGTGTTTTAGCTGAGTTCATTATAGTGGATGTTAAACATGTTTTTTTTGCCGCGTCAGTCTACGGTGTTCTACTTCTGATTGACTAGATGCAATCGTGAATCTCCTCCGTGTTGTGAATCATGCGCTTGCCAAATTCAGCACGTCTGTTTATAAGAATGTTCTCGTTAAGAGAAAAACGGCACAAACCCATAACTATGTTCCTCATTCAAAAAAGGACAACTCCGCGGTGAAAAATATACAGACGAGCTGTGTCCAGGTGAATATAACGCAGCATAGTTGTACGCTTTCAATTTTTAAATACAGGAGAAATTCAGAAAGTCCTTTTTTTTACTATTAAAAGGCTGTTTTACTAACTAACACTGTAAAACGCCTCACAACACATTTTTATCATGTTTCTTAAACAGTATCACACAAAATAAACATTTTTCACATTTCTCTAGCTAATTTAAACACTCCCGACTCAAAGTAAAAACCTCATGAGCTTACTTAGAGCTTTATAATAGTAAAAAAAATTTGACTTTTTTTCTGAATATCTCCTGTTGCGGGCTATTTTGTAGAACCTAACCCTCAAAATAAATGATCACTGTATATTGTTAATTAATTCAAATAATGTAATATTGATTTAGTGTTGTAGTGTGTGTGCTGCTTTATTTTATATGTGTACTTATTTCAGTCAATTTGTGTTTCTTATGCAGAAAAAAACAAGCAACAATGGACAACTACATGGGGAACAAGACACTCACCCCCCAGCAATGCATACCACTTACAAACTCTATTCTAAACATGCTGGTAAAAGACATGAGGCCACTATCCATGGTGGAAGGAGCAGGCTTCCAGCTAATGCTAAAAAATTATTCTGGACTGATATTTTGCACTGTTTAGCTCATTTTACACTGCTGACTGTGTTCATGTGCAATAAAATAGTTTGCAGTCAACTGCACAATCCTCTTATGTTTTTCTTTTTCTTAACTGAAATGTATTCATCACTTGTAAAGGTTAAATAGCTAAACAATAACAAACTGATTAATCGATTAATCGAAAATATAATCGACAGATTAATCGATTATGAAAATAATCGTTCGTTGCAGCCCTACTGCCAGTCTTCATGAGTCGCCTAAAAACCCACCTCCTCCGCTTGGCGTTCCCTGAACATGTTTGAATTTGGCCCTCTTTTATGTTGATTTTATTTCATAGTTTTCATTGGTTCACTCTATCCCTTGTTTTACACAGTTGTCTTCTACTAGAATGTTTAACCTTTTGTTGTAATTTGTAATCTGTATTTGGAATTGCTTTTATTTTCTGATTTATTCACTATATTTAACTTTCTGTACCATGTTCAGCGCCTTGGGCTTCCTGACAGGGTTGCGGAAGGTGCTTTATAAATAAGGCATTGATTGATGGATTGATCAACTTAGTGATTCTCCTTGGGAAATACCATATTCACTGTAGCAAGTGGAAAAACCTATTACCCTCCTTTGCCAGATTTATGAATGACTTTAAACAATATTTTTCCTCGCTTAAGCGTCTAAAATCAGGCCGATTTGCAACAATTTATGACAAAATCTCATCTCTCTTGGTCTTAGACTATTAGGCTCTTATCTTCTGTGCTACAGGATTGTATTTGTATTTGCAGGAGTATTATTTAGATGTTGTGTTTGCATTAACCCCCGGTCTTGATTGTTGTAATGTCCCTTTTATTTTTGTTATGTCCCGTTTGTTTTCACGTATCAATTTTATGTTGTACATAGATGCTGTCATGTTATTCACTAAGCTGTTGGTTTTGGCTGTTGTATTGACGAGACTAATCCTCAACGAGAATATGTATCTTGTTCAATTATAAATAAAGAATAAAAGAAAACATTCAGATTCGGGGCTTTTCCGTCGGAGTGTGAGCAGGATGGATCAGAGAGCGAGCAGCGATCCTGCATCATGACCAGCTCAGATGAGCGAGTCTGATAGAGGGAACCTCTTCAATCTGATGAAAGCAGCTAAACGAGCGCGTTTGTCAGAGAGGCCAAAGGAACAGCAGCAGAGCCAGAGGGCAGGAAGTCTAGAGAAAAGCTTTTCTGACCCATTACCTGCTTCTGGAGCTCCGATTGCCACGAAGACCGCAGAATATCTTCTCTGGTTCTGGAAAGAAGTCCACCAAGTTGTTGAGGAGAAGAAAGTTTCCACAGCCTGGTGAGAAGATTTCTGCAGCAGCAGCAGTTAGTCGCTTTAGCCGATCAACTCTCCCAGAGACTCAAATATTCATTCACCTCACACACCAGAACAACAACAAGCTAGCGCTGCTAGCAGCTTCCGGGTTTCTTCTTCTTCTGTACAACCAACGTAAAGGTGCACTGCTGCCACCTAGTGGACACGACTCTGAATAAACAGCAAGAACCTGTGTGTTCAGTGTGTGACTAATAAAGCACACATACTAGTGACATAACCAGGCCAGACTTCTTCATGCAGGTCAATCTGACACTGATGTTGATATGAAATCTATGAACTTGAGCCAATACTCCTAATTTATCCTGTGGTGTGCCAGAACAGCATCAAGGCTGCAGGAGACGCAGGACTCTTATGTATCCTTTCTGAATAAAGTCTATCCTCCCTGGCTCATATAATAATTTTATTATTATTATTAAAGTCTATCCTCCCTGGCTCATATAATAATAATTATTATTATTGTTGCTGCCCCTTGGCATGAGAGGGTGCTCGCTGCAGAACTACAAAGGTGGAGCTGCACCAGTCAGCCCCGCCCATTCACGCAAACTCAGCCTAGCCCACTGACTTCTTGTGTTTTTGTTTTTCAACTTTATCGCAAACTAACCTGACCCACATGAATTACAGCTGTTACTAGTTAACAATTGTTAATGCTATGTTCTATGCTCCAATTAAACAAGAAAAATATAACTTGCTACATGACAAAGCCTGAATATGTCCCAAAATGAAAACGTTTCTTTTAGCGAATATTTCTGTGAAGGTTCTCAGTCATCCAGGTCATTGTAGTCTAAGGAGCTTTGAAAGAAAAGCATCTGGACTTCTTTGAATTGCTTGAAGACGTTTCACCTTTCATCCGAGAGGCTTCTTCAGTTCTAAGGTCAAATGGTGGAGAGTCCCAGATTCAAACCCAGTGGGAGTTTCCCCCCCGAAGAGGGAACAAAAGACCCCTTGATGATCTTCTACATAAACACATGAGCCAAGGTGTGAGGGTGGGTGTGGGTCCTATTCAGCCAGAGTTTCGGGTGAGCTCATTGTGAAGCCTGGCCCCACCCTATCATGTGAATTTCTGAGGTCAGATAGCCCAGGATATACGTGGGCGTTGAGGCATCTGGGAAGGGATCTCAAAACTGGATTATAGATGGCAGACAGTTGGTGTCGTAAACCACCGCCTCTGTTCAAAGATGGTTGCTCACAGTGGACATAAATGGCTTCCTTTACTCCTCTTTCAAACATTCTGTCTTCTCTGTCCAAAATGTGGACGTTGGCATCCTCGGAAGAGTGACCTTTGTCCTTTAGATGCAAATGAACTGCTGAGTCCTGTCCCGTGGAGGTGGCTCTTCTATGTTGTGCCATGCGCTTGTGAAGTGGCTGTTTGGTTTCTCTGATGTAGAGGTCTGGGCATTCCTCTCTATACTGTACAGCATACACCACATTATTCAGTTTGTGTTTAGGAGTTTTGTCTTTCGGGTGAACCATTTTCTGTCTGAGTGTGTTGCTGGGTCTGAAGTACACTGGTATGTTGTGATTGGAGAAAACCCTCCTGAGTTTCTCTGATACACCAGCTACATAGGGGATGCACAACAGCAATAAAGGCTATTGAATGGCTTCTGGTAGTCCAATGGTACGATCGACTGATTTAAGTTTTGCTTTCCCCTCTGCTGATGCTGGTTCGACTCTCGGTGGGGTCGGCAGCAATCTATGTAGCCAACTGAAACATTTACAGTAATTTGCTTATATTTTAGTTGTAATGTTTATTTTCAGCAAAATATTTGTGTCTCTAAAAGTTCTTTGAATTTGGTCATTCCTAAACAGCATTTTAGTTGAAACGCTGCTCACAAGTAGTCATTATATTGTAAACGGTATATCAATAAACTGTTGTAAACATAGTACTGGCAAGTGTAGCTAGAAAAGAAGAAAAAGGGTTTTAAACTACCTGATACTTCCGCTAATGGGAGGCGAACCTGCGCAAAACTGCATGCCAATCTGACTCCATAACCACTTCACCACTATACCTAATAAAAAGCAGGTGGCGTTACATGTAATTGTCCCATCCAGTGTGTCTTTGTAGATGGGATGTATGGTTTTTCCGCCGGTGTCTCAGTAGAAGTCATTTCAGAAATAATTTGTCAGAAAATTCACAGAATATCCAGATTTGAGGACCAAGACCTGACCTGCTTCGGGGAAGGAGACCAATTTTTTTTTAATCTTTTATTTCATTCACAATGTATAAAATAAACACAAACAAATACAACATACATTAACATATTGGAAAAAAACATTTGAATGAAAAGGAGCAGATAGAAGAAAAAATCTTATGATTTCTGCCCTTTTTTACGAAATAAAATTATCCGCCAAACAAACACAGTATAACCTCAGTCACTTTCTAATATTTTCATGTCTAATCTTTGACATTATAATTCTCCTTTTCATAATTACTAAATACATTAGATTTTATACATTTTTTAAATATAGCAAGTGTAGTTGATTCTTTAAATTCCTTGTTAATGGCGTTCCACAATCTTACACCATTTACAGAAATGTTACATTCCCTAACTTTGGCTCTAAATCTACGTTTCTCAAAGACATCAGTTCCTTTTAACATGTACCCACTTACTCTCTTATGAAACATTTTCTGAATATTAGTTGGTAGATTACTCGTATTCGCTCTGTACATTATTTGCAATATTTTCCACTCTACCAAGTCAGGAAATTTCAGTATTTTGTATCTAATGAATAATTGATTAGTGTGATCTCTATAGTTACTGTTATTAATGATTCTCAATGCTCTTTTTTGCAAAATGAACAATGGTTGTGTAAAAGTTTTGCAAGTGGCTCCCCAAATTTTTAAACAATAAAATAAATATGGTTCAATCAGTGAGTGATACAATGTTAACAACCCCGACAAATTTAGTAGAAACTTTGCAGAGGTCACCACTGGCCACTAGTGTGTGCTGCAATCAAGCCTCGAGGGAAAAAGGTGTATTCACGGACGTGCCTGAAGTCACGTACATGTGACGACCCCTCACTGTACATACTGCTGCTTCTCATTTGGATTACTGCTGCTCAACCATCACACTGCTGTCTATCCATGCTGCTGTTCGACTTGTATCTGTAAGTCTTCACCTGCTTGTTAAGCTAATGTAATGGTTACATTGTCAGTATGCACACTAAGCCGCGCTGCATTTATTTACCCATTTTATCGCATTGCTTAGCTTTGGTCTTCAGCCCATGCTGCTGCCGTTAGCTTCCGCTCACTGAGCTTTGTATGTCGCCGCAGGGCTCCTTCATCCTTGTCAATAAAACCATTTGACATCGAGGAGTGTATTTCTTCATGAAGGAGCCATGGTGGTCGTCAGATGCTCCGTTCCAGCCTGCACGTTCGCCACCGAAGACGTGTCTGAGGCTCTCGCCGTGGCGCTGCTGGCAAACCATGGCCTGGCCCATCAGAGCCGGACCGAACCCGCTGCGCCCGTTCGGGCCCCGGGCCTGCCTGGCCCTGTGCTGGATCGACCGAGAGTGGATGTCGGCATGTCCATCGAGGAATGGAACGTCTCTACACGCCGCTGGGACCTCTTCCGCGCTGGCTCGGGCATAGGTTATGCCCAGGCCCCCTTCCAGCTGTTTCAGTGTGCCGGCCTGGAACTTGGGGACAGTTTGCTAAAGGCTAACCCGGATGCTGCAACTGGACCAAATGAGACTCTGCTGGCTGCCATGCGCTCTCTGGTGGTGATACCGGTTGCCACATGCGTTCTGAGGACTAAACTGCTTCAACTACGCCAGGATCGTGACGAGCCCTTTCGTGCATTTGCCGCCAGGGTGCGTGGCAAGGCAGAAACCTGCGCCTACAACACTGTGTGCGGATGCGGGCAGTCAGTTGACTATTCTGATCATATTATTCGTGATGTACTGATTAATGGGATTAATACTCTGATATACGAAGGGACATGTTGGGGACTCATGATGTTCTGTGTAAGTCTTTTAATAATATTATAGCACTGGTGGAGAACAGAGAAATGGCTCGCAACGCCCTCCCCTCCTCCAGCCTGTCAGCTATGTCCTCGTTCAGGCGCAGACAAGAGATGCCACCATCAGGGTCTGCTTCCTCTCCAGCCCCACCAGACAGGTCTGTTAGGGCTATATGCCCTGATTGTAAAGTGTCTTTCTGTGTTTTTTCTGAGGGATCTCGGGGTTGGAACACCAAGCCTCATCGGATGTGTGCCGACTGCTTCCGGGCCCGGAAGAGACGGGCACGGCACCAGCCACACATGGACGGACAACAGGCTGCTGTAGGCCATGACGTGATATCGCAGGTCTCATCCGTCACGTCGGGCGTCTGCTCTAATGGACGCCGCAGAGACAGGCACAGACCCCGCACCTTGGGGACGCATAGCTGCAGTGATGGGCCCACGCCGATCAGGCTCAGCCATCACATCTTCTCCAAGGGCAAATGGCGGTGCGCAAAGTTCAGGGACCACCCCCGAGTGCCCATCTCCATCCAGATTGATGATAAGGTGAGGTTCACTAGTAAAGCCGGTGCCAGATGCCCGGCTGCAGAGGCTACCGTGTCCGCCATTGAGGACACGGGGGCTCAGTCGGACTTGTGGTCCCTGGAGGAGTTTCTGGCGTGCGGTTTCGCGCGCAGCGACCTCCACCCGGTGGTCCTAAACCTCTCAGCGGCGAACAGCTCCCCCATTGACATCGAGGGCACCTTCTTTGCCAAACTATCAACTACTGCTCCTGGTGGTGAGGTGGTGTCCTGCCGCGCAATGATATATGTTAGCAGGTCAGTTCACGCGATGTACCTCTCGTAGGACTCTCTGCTCAGCCTCGGTCTTCTGCCTAGTGGGTTCCCATCCTGCACGGGTGAGGGCAACTCGGCAGTGGGCCGTGACCTTGAAGCCGCCAGCCATTGCGGGGGGCTCACCAAAGTCTCATGCCTGGGAGAAGTCTGCGACGGAGGCATGGCTTCCCATTATGTGGCTTGTTGCTCATGTCCTCAACACAGCGCCCCGCCTCCGCGCCCCGCGGAGCTGCCGTTCCCATGCTTCCCAGAGAATAATCACCGTATGAAGGCATGGCTGCTTGACAGGTACGCATCTTCAACATTCAACACTTGCCCCCATTGGCCACTACCATGCATGGAAGGTCCACCCATAGAAATACACGTTGACCCGGCGGCAACGCCAAAGACGTGCCACACCGCGGCGGCCTTGCCTTTTCATTGGCAACAGAGGGTGCATGACGACCTACTTCGGGACGAGTCCCTGGGCATCATCGAACGTGTCCCGTATGGCGAACCAGTGACCTGGTGCCACCGGATGGTGGTCACCCGGAAGCACGACGGAACCCCCCGCAGGACCGTCGATATCTCACCTCTTAACAAATTCTGCAAACGTGAGACTTTCGCAACCGAGTCCCCATTCCACCTGGCGCGCCAGATCCTGAAAGGGACCTGGAAGACTGTCACCGATGCCTGGAATGGGTATCACAGCGTGCCCCTGCGCGAGTCAGACGTCATCTCACTACCTTCATCACTCCCTTCGGCCGCTGGCGTTACACCAGAGCCCCACAGGGCTTTCTGTCGTCTGGCGATGGCAACAATCGCCGATTTGATGCGGTCCTCTCCGACTTTGAACGGAAGGAAAGGTGAGTGGATGATACCATCCACTATGACACCGACCTTAACACTCATAGGTGGAGAACAATCGACTTCCTGGTGCACGTTGGCCGATCCGGCATCGTGTTGAACCATCAAAGTTTCAATTTGCTGAGAGGGACGTTGATTTTGCTGGTTTCAGGGTCTCTGATGCTACAATCGAGCCTCTCCTGAAGTACCTGACAGCCATCAGGTACTTCCCTACGCCTGCCTCGACCACGGACATCAGGAGCTGGTTTGGTCTGGTCAATCAGGTGACCAACTACGCGCAGCTGCGTGACATAATGGCACCATTTAAGTCCTCTCTGAGTCCTCAATGCAGATTTGTGTGGTCACCCGAGTTAGAGGCAGCATTTCAGGCATCCAAGTTGGCCAATGTGGACTCTATCCGGGGAGGCGTAGAGATCTACGACATGGAGAGGCGCACTTGTCTCTGCCCAGACTGGTCCAGGCGCGGCATTGGATACTTCCTCCTCCAGCAGCACTGCACCTGCAGCTCCGGTGTCCCTGGCTGCTGTCCGGATGGATGGAAGATTACTCTGGCCAGCTCATGCTTTCTCTCCTCCGTTGAGCAGCAATATGCCGCTATTGAGGGGGAGGCCTTGGCTGTAGCATGGGGTCTGGAGCAGACCAGATACTTCACGCAGGGGTGCGATAACCTGGTCGTGGTCACCGACCATAAGCCCCTGGTGAAGATCCTTGGGGACCGGACATTGGATGAGATAACTAACTCTCGCCTGTTCAGGCTCAAACAGCGCACACTCCCATGGCGCTTTGACATTATACACTTACCTGGCAAGAGCAACTGTGCTGCCGACGCAGCCTCCAGGTATCCCTCGCCTTCCGGCTCTGATGAGGGCCGCTGCATGGGTGCATGGAATGTGACCGATAGCGAGGAGTCGGTGCATATGGCGTCCATTTGCAGCGACGCACTGGAGTCTGCTGCCATTGCATGGCCACTCATTGCACAGGAGACGGCCACGGACGCATGCCTCTCCCACCTCCTGCACCTCATTGAAGACGGGGGCAGCATTGACCCAAAGGACCTGGCGCTGGCCGATCAGTCTAAGGTCTGTGAGTCAGTGTATGCGCAAGATGGGGTCCTGCTGTACTGTGACCGCGTCGTTGTCCCCACGTACCTTCGTCGTGCGGTACTTCTGCACCTCCACGCTGTCCATCAGGGCAAGTCGGCAATGGAACGTCGGGCCTGCTCCATCGTATACTGGCCTGGGATGTCTAACGACATCCAGTTGACCAGGGAGCGATGTGCAGACTGTAACTGCAATGCCCCCTCGCAGGCGGCCACACTGCCCATGCCGGCATCACTGCCATCCATGCCATTTGAGGAGGTGTTCGCAGACTTCTTCGACTACAGGGGTCACCACTACCTGGTCGTTGGCGATTGCCTCTCTGGCTGGGTGGAAGTCATGAGCTCTCCCGCGGGCACCAATCTCGGGGGCTCCATTGGGCTTATCCGTCACTTAAGGGCTTTCTTCACCACGTTTGGTGTGCCGAGGAGTTGTCAAGCGACGGAGGTCCGGAGTTCTCGGCAGGGCGCACAGCGGACTTCCTCCGCTTAAGGCAGGTCAAGCACCGAGTGTCCTCAGTTGGGTTCCCCCAGTCTAATGGAAGGGCGGAGGTGGCTGTCAAGACGGCGAAGCGCCTACTAGTCTCAAACACCGGCCCGACCGGGAGCCTTGACCATGACCGCTTTCTGCGTGCAATGTTGCAACTGCGTAATACACCTGACCCCGACTGTGGCCTGTCGCCCGTGCAAATAACCTTTGGTCGCCCCCTTAGGGACTCGCTGTCATTTGTTTATAGGCTGGAGAAGTTCTCCAACCCTCACATCCGTCCGCTCTGGCGTCAGGCATGGGCGGCAAAAGAGGAGGCCCTCCGAACTCGAATGGCCCGTACCACTGAGTCTCTGAGGGAACACGTACGACCGCTCCGCCCTTTCGTAGTCGGGGAGGCGGTGTTCCTCCAGAACCTAGCAGGCCATAGGCCGCGGGCATGGGACAGATCTGGGGTGGTAGTAGAGTCAGTAGGACATGACCAGTACCGTGTCAGGGTCGATGGGTCTGGCCGCCTCACCCTGCGCAACCGGCGCTTTCTCCTCGCCTTCACCCTGGCGACCCCTCGCACTCACCTGGAGAGCACTGCACCGCTACCTGAGTCCAACGACGAGACACACGACTTAGGTCCCACCAGCCCGGGGTCAGCGGGACCCCTGCCAGATCAGTCACACACACCACCTGAGCCCCAAGGCACAAACCCCGCCACTGCCCAGCCGGTACCGAATCCTCCAGACGAAACCAACGGGGACGCTGCCCCAGCGGCGCTGACCCCGGAACAGTGCCCATCACCCCCCTCCTCCCAGCCAGCGGGCTCCGGTAGGGTAAGGCGGCCGCCCAACCGGTATATACTTGAAACCGGCCAGTGGGTTAGGTCATGAGTCCACTGCGCCGGTGTGTCACACGGCTTCCTGGACTGGGGGGATGCAGAGGTCACCACTGGCCACTAGGGTGTGCTGCAATCAAGCCTCGAGGGAAAAAGGTGTATTCATGGACGTGCCTGAAGTCACATACATGTGACGACCCCTCACTGTACATACTGCTGCTTCTCATTTGGATTACTGCTGCTCAACCATCACACTGCTGTCTATCCATGCTACTGCTGTCTATCCATGCTACTGTTCGACTTGTATCTGTAAGTCTTCACCTGCTTGTTAAGCTAATGTAATGGTTACATTGTCAGTATGCACGCTAAGTCGCGCTGCATTTATTTACCCATTTTATCGCATTGCTTAGCTTTGGTCTTCAGCCCATGCTGCTGCTTCACGCTGCCGTTAGCTTCCGCTCACTGAGCTTTGTATGTTGCCGCAGGGCTCCTTCATCCTTGTCAATAAAACCATTTGACATTGAGGAGTGTACTTCTTCAAACCTTACTCTATATAATACACCTATCCAGTTCCAATCCAGTTTTATTTATAAAGCACTTTAAAAGACCCAGCACAGGAACAAAGTGCTGTACAGAAAATACATTAAAACAATTGACTAAACAGAAAACAGAAAAGATAAATAAATAAATAAAACACATGATACATAAAATTAAAATAGCCCTATATTAAAAATAAAAACTTGATAAAACCGCATTGAATCACCTAAAACAGCTAAAATAAAATAAAAAAATAGAACCCAACATCTCACAAGGTATCAAAAGCCAGGGTAAAGAGGTGGGTTTTCAGGAGTGCCTTAAAAACAGAGAAGGAACTGGCCTGTCTTATCTCTAAAGGAAGTTCGTTCCACAGTTTTGGAGCTGCAACAGCAAAAGCGCAATCTCCTCTAAGTTTACGCTCAGTCCTGGGCAGCTGATGAGCAGACCTGAGAGAGCGGGAGGGAGTGTAAGGCTGTATCAGATCAGAGAGATAAGAGGGGGCGAGGCCATGAAGACCTTTAAAAGCAAACAAAAGAATTTCAAAATGAATCCTGAAAGAAATGGGCAGCCAGTGAAGTGAAGCTAAAACAGGGGAAATGTGCTCAAACTTTCGAGTGCCAGTTAAAAGACGAGCTGCGGCATTTTGCACCCTCTGTAGGTGACTAATACATGATGCACTGACCCCAATGTAGAGTGCGTTACAGTAATCCAGCCGAGTGGTTACAAAGGCGTGGATCACTGTCTCAAAGTGCTGCCATGAAAGAATTGGCTTTATTTTTGCCAGCTGCCTGAGGTGAAAGAAGCTAGATTGTGCTACCGCCTTAATCTGATGTTCATACATCAGATCACAGTCCACTTTGGCCCCCAGGTTGGTGACAGTTGGCTTAACAAACTGGGCCAAGGAATCTACAAACACATTGGGGGTCTCAATAGGACTACCAAAAATCATCACCTCAGTCTTTTTATTGTTGAATTTTAAAAAGTTCACAGACATCCAAGCCTTAATGTCATCAAGACACTGAAGTAATGGCTGTATGAGGTTTCTGTCTTTTTTCTTTAGAGGGACATAGATCTGACAGTCGTCAGCATACAAGTGGAAAGCAATGCCGTGCTTTCTCAATATAGAACTGAGAGGAAGAAGATACAAAGAGAAGAGGAGGGGGCCTAGAACTGAGCCCTGCGGGACACCACACAAGTGAGGAGCGGAGGACGACACATAGTCACCGAGACTGACACAAATGTTCGCCCCGCCAAATAGGACCTGAACCACTCCAGAGCTGTGCCGCTAATGCCCACCCAGTGCTCTAAACGAGAGAATAAAATGGCATGATCCACAGTATCAAAAGCAGCTGTCAAATCTAAAAGCACAAGAACAACACAGTCCCCAGCATCCATTGCTAAAAAGATGTCATTAAAAACTTTTAAAAGGGCTGATTCAGTGCTGTGAAAGGGTTTAAAACCAGATTGGAAAACCTCTATTACATTTTGCTTTTCCAGAAAGGCCAATATTTGGCTATAAACTACCTTTTCAAGAATTTTAGAAAGAAAGGGTAATTTGGAGATAGGCCTGTAATTCGCAAGAACCTTTGGATCAAGAGCAGGTTTTTTTTTATCAGGGGTTTGACTACTGCATGTTTAAAATCTTTAGGGACAACGCCTGACATCAGACTATGGTTTACCAGCTCAAGAACCAAAGGACCAACTGTAGGTAACACCTCTTTTAAAAGTCGAGGAGGAACAGCATCATTTGGAGACCCTGCAGGCTTAAGATGACCAACAGTCTCCTGTAGACATGACAGAGTCACAGGCTCAAACCTGCCAAAGACAGCAGAGCAGGAAACAACGACTGAGGGGTCATGAGCACAAGGACAGATTTGAGCCCTTGTGGAGGAGACCTTCTCAATAAAGAAGAGTAACAAATTTTCACAGGCTTCTAATGAGGGCTCGATACAGTCCGCATATGGTGCACTAAGAACAGAGTTAATAGTTTTGAATAAAACACGCGGGTTGTGGCATTTAGACAAAATAATGTCCGATAAGTGTTTTCTTTTGGCCTCTTTCACAGTTATTTGATATTGATGCCAACAGTCCTTCAGCATCTGAAATGACACCTGTAGTTTGTCCTTTTTCCATTTGCGCTCAGCTCGACGGCAGTCGCGTCTGACAGCTCGGGTCATTTCGTTCAGCCAAGGCTCAGATTTGGTTTTAGGCCGCCTGGTTTTTAATGGAGCCACAGTGTCCAAAGCAGTCCGACAGGTGGAATCAAACCAAGAGCTCAGTTCCTCAGTCTGGCTGCATAAAAAATCCGGGATCTGACAAATCTGGTCAAAGACTGTTAAAAAGTGTTCAGCAGTGGAGTTAAAAACACGTCTGCGCTGAGCAACAGCGCGAGGTTTAACTGAGGCACATACAAGAGGAACTTCAAACATCACAGGACTGTGGCCAGAAAACACAGCATCACAAATCTCTGTTAAAACTAGGGAAGCCATGAGATAAAACAAGATCGAGTGTGTGTCCTCGTTCATGTGTGGGACCTGCCACACATTGCACCAGATTAAATGAATCAATAAGGTTTAAAAAGCCCCTCGCCATGGGCAAATCAGGACAACACACGTGAATAAAAAAATCCCCAACAATAAGAATACGATCATATTTTGGCATGAATTCAGCCAAAAAGTCAGCAAAATCATCCACAAAGTCCTTATTGTATTTTGGAGGCAGATAAACCACAACACTGTGTGAGTGCAGCCCAGCTCAAACACAGACAGTTCAAAGCTGGTAAACGACGGGGTTGGTAGCTGTTTACATCTAAAATGACTTTTAAAGATAGTGGCTATTCCTCCTCCTCGGCCCAACATACGCAGGGAATTAAAATAGCAGCAATCGCCAGGTAGAAGATCTGAGAAGATGCCGCACTCACCGGCGCTCAGCCACGTCTCGCAGACACAGAGAAAATCCAGTCCTCGGGATGTAAGAAAATCCTTAAAAATAAATGTTTTATTCGCTAGAGACCTAGCATTTACCAGGCCAAACCTGGCGGTAAGCAGCGGGTCCCCGTCGCTAGCCATCCTAGAAGCCCGACACAGAGGCTGCAGGTTTTGCGGATTCACACCATGCCGGCGGGGACAAGGAGAGCAGGGTTTTCGGGACTGGGGCGTCCCATCCAGGCCGAAGACAGGTACCAGCCAGGCACAGACAGGATCCAACGATCGCCGAGAGAAGCAGAGGTTTGGCACCGCTCCTTGTTTTCTAAATAAGGGCTTGTGAGAATACTCTAAAGAAGCTTTCAGCTTCACCAGGAAGCCGGCTCGGTGACCCCGGCGACAGCACTTATGCCGGAGTGGTGGAACTGGAACACGGCACAGGTGAGCCGGGATCTCCGATATTAGCGGGGGCAGAGTTTTATGTCCAGCTTGGTTCCATTTTGCCCAGCCTTTGGCAGAAGGTCGGAGATCCAGTAGGGTTAGGCGATCATATACCAAGAGCGAGTTGGCATTTCCTACAATAGTCAATAAAATCAAAACAAACAGACATAACACTGGTAGTGACAGACGGCAAGCCACGCACACTGGCGCCATCTTTCACGCCAACCTATGGCTTTGGCGATTTTCCCCTTTATATAACCTACATGTGATTTCCACGTGAGACTCTCATCGAACATGACTCCAAGAAATTTGGTTTCTTTTACTCTTTGAATTTCCATTCCATCTATCATTAAAGATACATCACAGCTTATTCTGTTATTAAACAGTATAAAGTTTGTTTTGTTCAGGTTCAGTGACAGTCTATTTATATCAAACCATTTTTTTTTACTTTAATCAATTCACTGTTTATCACTTGAGTTACTTCATGTGCATTTAATCTTGAATAAAACAATGTAGTATCATCTGCAAATAAAACTGTGCCAAGTAAATTAGATACATTTACCAGGTCATTAATAAACAATATGAACAGTTTAGGTCCGAGGACTGACCCTTGTGGCACACCATAATAAATATCTTTTAATTCAGATTTAGCATTATTTATTTGAACAAACTGTTTTCTATTGCGTAAATAACTATTAACCCATTGATGCGCCACCCCTCTTATTCCATACCGGTGTAATTTAAGAAGTAACCTTGAATGATCAATGACATCAAATGCCTTTTTTAAGTCAATAAAAACACTAATGAAATAGTTTTTATGGTAAATTGCTGATGAAATTTTATCTACTAAATCCATAACTGCCATTGCTGTTGAATGTTTGGTCCTAAAGCCATACTGTTCATTATTTAAAATTGAATTTTTGTCAATGAATTTGTCCAACCTTAATGCAAACACTTTTTCTAATATTTTGGAAAACTGTGGAAGCAGTGACACTGGCCTGTAATTAGTGAAACTCTGTTCATCACCGCTCAGAATGGAACCACCTTGGCAATTTTCATTAAATCAGGCAAGACTCCTGTAGATAGTGACAGATTACAGATGTAAGTGAATGGTTCAATAACAGATTCAATTATAGCTTTTACAGTCACCATGTCCAGATCATCACAATCAGTTGATCTTTTGCTTCCCCAGTTTTTTACAATGTTTCTTATTTCTTGTTGATCTACTTTGTCAAGGAGAATACTTTTGACATTTCTAGGTATTGTATTCATTGTATCGTGAATTATTGGTTTGCTTTCCACCAGACTCCTTCCTACATTTATAAAAAAATAATTGAATTCATTAGAAATTTCTTTAACTACATAAATGTCTTTATTGTCCTTTACAAAGTAGTTTGGGAGTCTTGCATTTGTATTATGTCTGTTAATCACATTATTTATTATTCCCCATGTAGTCTTGATGGTGTCTTTGTTCTTATTCAATAGCTCACCATAGTACTCTTTCTTCTGTTTCCTAATTATTGTTACTAATTTATTTTTATATTTTTTATATCTATCTTCGGCTTCCTTTGTAACTTTAAGAATCTCATATACAGACTTTTTTTTTGGCACATGCATTTTTAATTCCATTAGTCATCCATGTTTGGTTGTCCCTTTTACCTGTTATTTTAATTAATTTACAATTACTGTTAAACGATTTCAGCAGTATTTTCATGAAGTATGTATATGCATTGTTCACATCACTGACATAGACTTCCGCCCAGTTCTGCATTTTAAGATCTTTATTTAGATCCTCCGGGGCTTTAACTGATTTATTTCTTTTATAATTAATAAAATTATGTTTTATGATATTTTTATTGTGATATTTAGACACTACAAAAATAGGTAAATGATCACTAATATCTGTCATCAATATCCCAGCTTTAACAACGTCCTCCTTTCTATTAGTGAATATATTATCAATTATTGTTGCACTTTGGGTTGTTTGGTAGGTTTGTTTATCAAAGGAACCAAACCTAAACTATATATATATTGAAGCTGAGATGGGAGGAAAATGTATGAATGAGGCCAAAAATGGCTTTGACGTGTTTCTTATGAGGAAATGCTAATATAACATGGTAAAAAGTTAGATTTTTAATTATATGGAACCTTTACAAAAACTGTTCAATTAACTTCTCAACTCCGTCCTCAATCTTGCATTTTAGATGATATTAGCTATAACACCTTCTTTGGTTCCAGAATGCTATCAAGTCTGACAACTGGAAGGAATTGGACTGACTCTGATGGAATGGGCGGGGCTGACTCTGGAATGGGCGGGGCTGACTCTGGTGCAGCTCCACCTTCTGGTGCAACTCCGCCTTTGTGGTTCTGCAGCGAGCACCACTTGCTTGGCATCCAAGAGAAATAAGGAGGAGAGCTTCGACGGGTGTAACTTTTTATTTGCGTCAGGCTGTAGATGCAC
The DNA here is from genome assembly GCF_043380555.1 of Nothobranchius furzeri. Classification (NCBI taxonomy): domain Eukaryota; kingdom Metazoa; phylum Chordata; class Actinopteri; order Cyprinodontiformes; family Nothobranchiidae; genus Nothobranchius; species Nothobranchius furzeri. The sequence continues at coordinate 63,277,918 of NC_091754.1, forward strand.
ACATCTCATTCCCAGAATCGCACCGAGCACCTGGTGCCGGTCACTGTGCAAACACCGTGAAAACTGAAAATACATAATTTACAAACAAATTAAAGACAATCGCTGACAATCAGGAGCAACAAACAGAAACAAAGAACAAATACCTTGCTCCTCTTGCCATGGGGTGCAATCAAAGAAATGTCACGTAGAGGCTTGGCACAGCAAGACCATAGACTAAATGTACAAGCATTTGTTAGGGTGACACGTTCTTATTTAATCAATTTTAGTCAAAATACCCACACTTACGTGGAAGTTTGGTCTGCTGCAACACGCCAAGCCAGGTGGAATGCCAACGCCACATCCACATCCGGGTTAACGCCCACTTATATGCAATTGAATGAGTGACGTTGACAATCCACCTGCTTGCAGTCATTTACACTCCCACCAAATCATGATTTATGCAAAAAATACTTCACATGATTTTAAAGTAGACAAATGGCAGTTAACAGTACTGTATTTTACTTCCTAATTAAAAACAAAGAGCAAAAACTTAACTCTCAACTAACACAACCAGTTTTTGTACAGGAAGTTCAAGAACGGACACACGGTTCTGTCTATCATTCAGACCTCTGTTTCCCATCTGAACCTTAACTCTTCGGACTATTCCGTCTTTTCCCTCTGCAGTGCCAATCACACAACCCAGTTGCCACTGACATCTTGGAAGTACATCATCTTTAACAAGGACTATGTCATCCACCTTTACATTGCGGCGCAGTTTGTGCCATTTTTGTCTGAGAGAGGTTACTGAGATATTCTCTTTTCCATCTGCTCCAGAATTGTTCTACAAGAAACTGTACTCCACGCCACCTTTGAAGTGCATACACGTCTTCTTTGACAAAAGTTCCAGGTGGTGGTAAAGCGATTTTAGACTTCATAAGGAAAAGACGATAAGGAGTGAGTGGTTCAGGTACGTTAGGTTCGTTAATGTTGTAAACAGTTAAGGGACGACTATTAACAATAGCCATAGCCTCATAAAACAAAGTCCTGCAATGTTGTGTCTTCTTTCTGATCAGATGTTGAATAGATGGTAAAAGGTCAGGCTGTACCTAAACTGATCATTGCTGGGCGCTACACCTGCTCCAATACTCCTGCTAACTCTTGTAACTCCTGCTTTTATAGCGAGTCTCAATTTGAACAGAAAATGTTGCACTTCTACATAATAAAAAGAAAGAGCAAAGCCCTGTAGGAAGCAGCCATTTGTGATTTGCATAGTAAGTCATCAGCATTTTTTTAATCTTAAATTTTTTTTTTGTATTTTTAGCTGCCATCTCTTGCTTCTTTCATTATTTTCTTTTATTTTTTTTCTTAAAATGTCTGTTTGAAAAAACTCACCTTTCCATTTATTTATTTATTTTTTTCAGTTGTGATTTTTACTCATCTTAGCAGATGACCTGCTGGGCCGGTAGATTCTCAGCGGGGCCGGTAACTTTTCTGACCCATCGGCCCAGCTGGCCAGTTGGTTGTGCAGTTCATTCCCACGCCTGAATAGGCACCTCTGTTCCCAAAATGCCCCACACTCAGGACCCAATCTCCACGGCCCCGCCCAGATCCCCACACGGGGTCGCCCCCACCCAGACTCACTCAGGAGCAATGCAGCAACCCACGGCCACCGCCAAGATGCCACAAGGGGCCCCACTCACAACCGCTAGTAGTCCACCCCCTGAGGCAACCCAAGCACCTCCAGAGCAGGGCAGCAGCCCCCCTGCCCCAGACCCACTCCAAACTCAAACCCTCCACCCTATCACACACGTCATCCCGCAGGACAATATCAATGACCCCCCATCACTGTTATGTGATCAAAAGAGCCCAGAGAGATTGATTTGAGGTGGAAGCAGAGGCTATATCAAGTATAATGTGATCCAACAAAATATTTCTATACTGGTTAATGCAAAGAGTATCTTTATTTTTCCAGTTCATGAGGATAGTTTTATTAGCGATGGATATGGCAGTCAGAACCACGTGAACCAAAGATGTTTCAATTCAATTCAACTTTATTTGCAGAGCACCTTCCACAGCTTTATCAGAAGCCCAAGGTGCTGAACAGCATCACCATAAAAACATTCCCAGTACCTGGGCATAAAAGCAAGATAAAAACATTAAATCATAAAATATCAAGCAAACAATATTACAAATACAGAGAGATAACGGAATAAGACAAATCAATTAAAAACAATTGGTGGACAAAACAAGATCAAGCATCCTGATCAAAAAGAAGAAGAATTAAAACCATAATGTCAGGGCAATTCAAAGAACCCTAGCGCTGAAAAGCAATCAAATAAAAATGAGTCTTCAGACGAGACTTAAAGACTGGAAGGGACGGTGCCTGCCTAATGCTCAATGGCAATTCATTCCACAGAGTTGGAGCCATAACAGAAAATGCACGATAACCCCTCAATCGACATCTCGACCGGGGGACCACCAGAAGTTTCTGCTCGGCTAGCGAAGAGACCGAGATGGAGCAATCGGGACGTCATCCAGGTTTCCCAGCAAACAAAGAGAGGGGGAAGTTGGGATATGACATTTCAGACACTTTGACAGGTCTTCACATACTCTACCTCGAAATTCCTGGACAGGTGGACAGGACCACAGTGCGTGGATGTAATTGTCAGGAATGTTGTGTGTGCAGTGTGTACAGGTGTCAGACGACACAAACCCCATCCTGAACATCCGATGACCTGTATAGTGTACTCTGCAGCATTTTGAATTGAATTAATTGTAAATTGGGGTGTCTGATCATTTTAAAAGTTTTTAAACAAGTTTGGGACCAGAAGTTCTGGTCAAAGCTGACTGATAGATCCACCTCCCATGTTTCAATAGGGATTGCTATTCTATCATCTATTTTGGACAGTGTCTTATAAACTTTGGACTGTAGTTTGGGGTGTTTGAGATTACAGAAGTCTAGTACCCTTGGTGGTGTTTGTAATTCTACTTTATTACACTTAAATTTTTGTTTAACTATTGATTTAATTTGGTGATATTCTAAAAAGCTATTCTTATCTATTCCAAATTGGGAGACTATTCTATTAAATGGGATGAAGCCCAATCCTTTATATATGTGTTCCAGGTATAGGATTCCTTTACTTTTCCAGTGTGTCTGGACACACAACCATTTCTAGGGTTTACAAAGAACGGTGTGAAAAGCGAAAGCCATCCAGTATGCGGCAGTCCTGTGGGCGAATATGCCTTGTTGATGCTAGAGGTCAGAGGAGAATGAGCAGTTTCAAGCTGAATGTTTACATTCTAACCCTCCCACTGTCCTAATGTGTGACCCTGCGAGGAAAGGTGACCATTGAGCAGGGTTGATGGTTTACCCCTTAAGGTCCACGTGGCAGGGGTGAGGTGGTGCTCACTCCTCACCCCTGCCACAAGGACCTCAAGGGACAGTGGGAGGGTTACATAAGATGCACAAAAATGCTAAAATAATGACCTCACTTGTCTACAGCATTTTTACTCACGTACTTATACTGTTTATCAGTAAAAGTGCACTTTAAATTTATTTGTAATGTCCTTTGTGAACTCTCATGTGACTGTTTAAGTTTTTCTTATAGCTATATCTTTGTCCACATAACTCACAGGCAAAGAGTTTCTGTCCTGTGTGGACTCTCATGTGAGTGTTCAAATTTGTCCTTCGATTAAAGCTTTTTCCACAAAGTTCACACACAAACGGTTTCTGTTCTGTGTGGACACTCATGTGTATGTTTAATGTTGTCTTAAAACTAAATCTTTGTCCACATAGCTCACACACAAAAGGTTTCTGTCCTGTGTGGGCTCTCATGTGACTGTTTAAAGTTGTCTTTTGAGTAAAGCTTTTTCCACAGAGTTCACACGCAAAAGGTTTCTGTCCTGTGTGGACTCTCATGTGATCGTTTAATGTGGATTTAAGACTAAATCTTTGTTCACAGAGCTCACAGGCAAAAGGTTTCTGTCCTGTGTGGACTCTCATGTGAGTGTTCAAATTTGTCTTTAGAGTAAAGCTTTTTCCACAGAGTTCACACACAAACGGTTTCTGTCCTGTGTGGACTCTCATGTGAGTGTTTAATGTTGACTTTTGACTAAATCTTTGTTCACAGAGCTCACAGGCAAAGGGTTTCTCTCTTGTGTGGACTCTCATGTGTATGTTTAATGTTTGCTTAAAACTAAATCTTTGTCCACATAGCTCACACACAAAGGGTTTCTGTCCTGTGTGGACTCTCATGTGAGTATTCAAATTTCCCTTTAGAGTAAAGCATTTTCCACAGAGTTCACACGCAAACGGTTTCTGTCCTGTGTGGACTCTCATGTGAGTGTTCAATGTTGATTTTTGGCTAAATCTTTGTTCACAGAGCTCACACGCAAACGGTTTCTGTCCTGTGTGGACTCTCATGTGACGGTTTAATGTGAATTTACGTCTAAATCTTTGTTCACAGAGCTCACAGGCAAACGGTTTCTCTCTTGTGTGGACTCTCATGTGTCTGTTTAAACTTTTATTATGATTGTGACAAATGTCACAACTAAATGTTTTTGGGTTATTCTGGACTTTCCTGCAAAAGTCTACATGTTGCTTTACTCTAACATTTTTCTTATTAACCACACATCCTGAAGATCTTATTGCTGAATGGCTCGTCACTCTTTCATGTCTCTGGAGAGACCACTTGTGGAGAAACTCTTTACCACACTCGAGGCAGCAAAAGGATTTGTTGACAGTCTTAATATCTGACTCAGAAGACCTGCTCTCATTGCAGTCAGTGTCTCCATCTCCAGTTTCAGAACTAGAGTCTAATAGCTCAACATTTAGATTCACATCATCTCCACTAACTTCAGTCTCTGAAGAATCAGATATCTGTTCATCGGGGTTCAGAACTGGGTTCCTGCTAGATTCTGCTTCTCTGCCAGTTTCTGCTGTTGTCTGGTCAGCTGAGCTGTTGGTTGGAACATCTCTGTCCTCTATTTGCTGCTGATAAAGAAGATGTAAGACCAGAGGTTTGTCTTCATCATCCTCACTTTTTATAGAACCTGATATGAATGGAAACCTGGCAGAATTAGTCTCCTTCTTCAAAAGGAGCTGCTCTCCTTCCAGACTGGTCCAGAGTTCCTCCTGTTCCTCCTTTATGTGGAACTGTTCTGGGTGCTGCTGGTCCACACCAGCACTCTGATCTTCAGGAGCTTCTTCTTTAACCATCTGGAGAACATCTATGGGAAACAGGAACACATTATGTGAATTAACCACTGTAACTTTATTTTCACACATATATTAACAAGCAGTTGAATTACTGGTTTAAGTTGGTGAGATCAGAACTAACTCGGAGAACATGAATTAACTTTTGCATTGAGTGACTTTTTTTATCTGAGGTGAATATATAAATATTTTTTAAAAAGTAGAATTACTAGAATTGATCAAAAAATTATCTCTGCCTGACCCCAACAATTCTTCCAATCTGAATCTGGCGCCCTGGTAGCCTTAAAGTGCGAGAAGTTAAATCTCTCACGAAGGAATGCAGACAGATGCTGTGAAAACCTGACCATGGATTGGTGGACTTATCCTGGCGAGGACATCAACTGAAGGAGTCAATGTACTCTTCACTCCCCCTCGATCCCCCCCCCCCCCCCACACACACACACACACACCTGTGATCCAACAGTGAACGAGTGCCTCTGAAGATGATTGCTCTCTCTGGGGGAGAACAGGGTCCCAGCCCCCCTGCCATCCCATAGGGCTTTGGAACCAACATCATTGCGCAATGCATTGTGGTTTTGCTGCGCCATCTTTATTGCCCACAAACCAAAACAAAACGAGAGAAGTGGTAGTGAAGAAGGTAACTAATCACGCTTAAAATCAGCTCCAAAGAGAAAGGAATATATCGAGGCAAATTGCGTCCGGATGCCAAAAAAAGACACTTACAGAAGATCGAGTGTCTTGGAAATGTGGACCCGTATGAGCTACGACAATGGCGAAGAGACCCAGACGATCTACCCCCTTTCTCCTTCCCAGATATATTTTCGTATGTGGTCTGTGGAATCGGTGCGTGCACCGCAAAACTGTTTCGGAATTACAAGTCTTTGGAGGCGCACATTCAGTTCACCAATGGCTGGGTGCACGATTTGGATATTCCTCGTCATTGCGAATATGTGATCATTCATGCAAAGGTAAGTCACTTTTACAACTTTCAGTACAACTTCATTAGTAACAATCAATCAAAATTCTGATAACTTTGCAAATCCAACTCACTCTGAAACAAGTTGCAACTTTGTAGCTGATTTGTGTTCTGTGATAATAAAAATATAAATCTGAATTTAGTTTCATGCACTTATTGATGGATTTCAGAAACCCCTAACCACATTATATATTCATAACTCACTTAAAGCTGAAATTTGAATAGAACTTAGGGCTGGGCGATATATCGATATTCTTTAAATATCGGTATAATTTTTAAACAAGATATAAGATGACTTTATATCTTTATATCGATATAACTGGCCAAACTGCTATGCTAGCGATTAGCCGCTATGCTAGCGACATGTTGCTCCGTCTCTAAGCGGCTATTACGTGTATTCTCACAAGTTTGCTCAGTCTGAGAGCCTCTGGGTAAATGTGCTGCTCTAAACTTTGCATTTGGCCTCCTGGTTTTTAATTATTTGGGGACGTTCAATGCCAACGGAGTTCTGTTTTCCATCCCGCTTGTGCGGAGAGACGAGCCAAACCCCTCCCTCCCCTGTGTAATGAGGAAACGGCTACGGAAAGCCGGAGTGGCCAAATGACCTGAAACATATTGTAAGGGTTTGAATAGTAAACTATAGGATTACCGTTTTATTTTGAAGGCGAACTCAACGGGTGAGAAATGTTGTTCTATTTCGTCTAGTCTTAGCCCTTAAGCGAGCTGCTATTGGAAGGGTGATCTCAGCATCAGCCAATCATGAAGAGCTTAAATGTACGCCCACCACGTGGGCACCCCTTGTGGGTTATATAAGTGGAGCGACTCCGTTTTCTCTTCACGCCAAGCTTAAGAGCTTCCTTTAAGAGCAATTATACAAGAAAAATCTACTCACCAACCATGTCCAGCGACGCCAGGACCTGCCCGGCCTGCCAGACGGGCTTCATCTCCAGCGGCGACCTGCACGCCAAGTGTGAGGTCTGTCTCGGGGCTCACCACGCTGGCCTGGCCTTGACCCCCAGGCCTCGTGCCTGTTTTGTACCGCTCTGCCTGTGGCTGAAAAGGTCCGCCGGGTCGAGTACTTCACCCCCTCCACCGACGAGGAAATTCCGGTGGCTGGCACGTACTCGCTGGACAAGGCGTTACGGTTCTTCAACGTCGGCCAGGAGCCGGCTGGCTCCTACCGATTGGACGGTGTCGTCGACAGCGAGGAGTATGACGAAGCTGGCTGCCATAGCCCTTCTTCCCTCCTGTACAACACGGAGGTCGACCACGAGGCTGGCTGCCATAGCCCTTTATCCCTCCTCTGCAACACGGAGGTCGAGAAGCCTCGTGAGGAGTACGACGAGGCTGGCTGCCGCAGCCATTATTCCCTCCTGTACAACAAGGAGGTTGACGAGCCTCGTGAGGAGCACGACGAGGCTGGCTGCCATAGCCCTTTTTCCCTCCTGTACAACACGGAGGTCGACGAGCCTCGTGAGGAGCACGACGAGGCTGGCTGCCATAGCCCTTTTTCCCTCCTGTACAACACGGAGGTCGACGAGCCTCGTGAGGAGCACGACGAGGCTGGCTGCCATAGCCCTTTTTCCCTCCTGTACAACACGGAGGTCGACGAGCCTTGTGAGGAGCACGACGAGGCTGGCTGCCGCAGCCATTATTCCCTCCTGTACAACACGGAGGTCGACGAGCCTCGCTCAGCGGGTCCTTCTGCTCCAGTGGTTTCTCGCTCCTCCCTGCCAGCAGTTAGAGCGCTGCTCCAGGAGCTGCCCGCCATCATCTCCGCGACTGCGACCCGCAAGCAGCAAGCCGTTCCAGAACCGGCTCCCCTGAGGCAGATGAATTGGCGGGAATTTTCGGGGCAACACAGACGCGCTGTCCAGACCCCGTCTGGCCACGCTTCCCAGCTGCCATGAGCTGCTGGTCCGCCGCTTCCGAGCCTGCCAGGCTCGAGGCGCCAATTTTCACATATGCACCCATTACCAAGGTCGAGGGCTTCTCCGACCAGGGCTGGCCATCTGTTCCTCCACTGGAGCCGGACTTGACCTCGCTGTGTGGCGTCAAGAACCACCTCACTGGACCGCGAGCAGTTCCCGCTAAGCATGACCAGCTGCTGAGGCGGCTCGCCGATCGCGCACACCAGTGCGCCTTCCAGACCGGCGCTGCAGGAAATACCATCGCCTTCTCGCCTTTGGCGTTTCCAAAATGGTGGAGGAGCTTGACTCTCCTGTCGAGTCAAAAACCATCATTACTAAAACTGCTGATGCCATCCTCAATCTGTGCGCTGCTGTACTCACCGGTTCTGCTCGCATTGCTGCCTAGCAGACCCTTATCCAGCGGCCTTGTGGCTCACGGCCCTGCCCTCCATTCCTGAACACCTGCACAGAGAGATGCTGGAAGGCCACATCACCTCTGACGTTCTGTTTGGTCCCCATCTTACGAGCGTCATCTAGAGGGCTCAGCGGCTGAACTTTCAGCCACGGTGCGAGACCTGGTCCACTCTCGGTCAGCCTCGCACTCCGGCCGTTCCCCCAGAGGATGGGACAAACAGCGCGGAAACTCCATGCGCCCAGCTGCACGGCCCGCCCCGCGGAGCCGGCCTCCCGCTGAGGCGGGACCAGGGAGTTGGCGGCCAACGGTTCCGAACGAGCCAGCAGACACAGCCTTGGCAGACACAGGAAACTCGCCGAAAACAACCACAAAAACGACTCGTTGGGGGGAATGTGTGTGCTTATGGCTGCAATGTTAACTCTGTGAATTATTTTGGTTTTGAAATAAAACTCAAAAAACGTCACATTGAGAGCAGAATCCTACAGTCCTCTGCAGAACCTTCTGCCGAATCCTCACACATGATGTTCCCCGCACCAAGCACTGCAGCACATCTGCATGTTCACACAGTCGGACTCGGTCATGTTACACGGTTAGCTGTAAAAGGGTGCGCTCCATTTGCGCACCGCCTACGGCCAGGCCCGACTCATCCCGCTTCCCCCCACAACGTTGGGTGGGACGGGATGTCATGGCACTGTCGCGACCACGCGCAAAGCGCGCACATTGCGCGGCTCCATCCGCTGGCACTTTGACGTCCCCGTGCACGGGCCCGGTTCCCACTCGTCCTTCATGGACTCCACGCTCTGCGGTGCGGATCAGCCTCTTCCAGCTGTTTCACACTCGCCCTTTCGAGCACAGCCCTCCATGGGTCGCTCCCAGTTCTCTGGCACGAGCGACGGCGGTAAGGGCACGAAACCAATCCTCAGACGTTGCTCACGTGACCTCGAGCACACGTCCGCTGTCGGAACGCGCGCACGAATGCCTCCCTTTCGGCTACTCGCTAGTCCAGCGCACTTTCTCCAAATGTCTGGAGACCGCGCTGCAGCCACTGCGCACGGCGGAAACGAGGGTTTTATTTTACCGGGACGATCTGCTCCGATGCGCCCGGTCCGAGGACGGGGCGTCAGTGCAAACCAGGAGGTTAACAGAGCATCTGTCAACCCTGAGGTTTTCTATAGACTGGGGGAAGAACTTCGTTCTTCCATCCCAGTCGATTATGTTTCTCGGGGTGGAGCTGAACGCCTCTCTAATGAGAGCACGTTCGTCGCCGGTGAGAGCGGCAGATCTCACCACGGTGATCTCCCGCGTGCAACTCCGCGAGATCGTGAGAGCCCTGTTAGTCATGAGACTTCTGGGCATGATGGCTGCAGCCCACTCGGTGGTGCTGCTGGGGTTGTTGCACTCGAGGCGCCTGCAAAGTTGGTTCATCTGCCTCCGGGTACACCCGATACGTCAGAAGAGACGTATGTTGAGGGTTCCCCCCTCAGTGGGCGGGGACCTCGCTCACTGGGGGAATCCCTGCATCCCCTCACACGGGATTCCCATCGGACGTCCTGCGTCACACGTATCTGTGTTTACGTATGCGTCACTGTCTGGGGTGGAGGGCACGTGCTTGTCCCATACGGCGGCAGATCGCTGGCCCTCCCACACGCACGAGCACATAAATGTGTTGGAGCTTATGACAGTGAGGAATGTGTTCATGCACTTCGCTGCCCTTCTCGATGGCCGTCATGTCGAAGTTCACACAGACAGCCAGGTGGCGGCAGCCTACGTAAATCGCCAAGGGGAGTTCGATTCCCCCCTCTATTGCGCATAGCCACAGATTTACTGTGTTGGGCACATGTCCACCTGCTGTGCCACCTACATTCCGGGGATCCTGAATGTAGCGGCAGACATCCTGTCGAGAGGGGGTCCCCGCGACTCCGACTGGCGTCTGCATCCCGCGCTGATATCACAGATCTGGATAAGGTTCGGGGAACCGTGTGGATCTGTTCACGGCTCGCGAAAACGCTCAGTGTCGCCTGTGGGTTTCCCTGAGTCTCCGGGACCAAACCTCGCTCGGAGCGGACGCCTTCTCACACCAGCCCGGGCTTCGAACGCTCCTTTATGCGTTTCCACCAGTCCCTCTGATTCCCCGTCTCCTGGACCGAATTCGGTCAGAACAGCTTTCGGTAATTCTGGTGGCTCCCAGACGCCTGTCCGCGTCATGGCTTCCGGACCAGCAAGCGCTACTGTCCGGCTCCCCGTGGAGACTCCCGCGAAGGGAGGACGCCCCTCCCCAGGCGGATGGGATAATCAGACATCCTCCGGAAATAAGCCATCGGCTGTGGGCCTGGCCGCTGAGCGGTTTTGATTAGGGGTTTCTGGGCTGCCGCATGATGTGGTCGCCACGATTCAGAGTGCGCGGGTGCCCTCTACCGTTGCATCTTATGCTGCTAAATGGGCAGCTTTCCAGAAATGGTGCACAGAGCGGAATGTTCAAGCGCTCTCCTGCCAGCTGGCGGATGTCCATCGTTTCTGCAGCTACGGACGGACAGGGGGCTCGCATTCAGCACTATTAAAACATATGCTGCAGCTATCTCATGCTGTCATCAGGGTTTTGGTGATAGGTCTGTTTTCGATCATCCCCTCACAAAACGTTTTCTAAAAGGTGTCAGAAGGAACAGACCTGTGTCCCGTCCGCTATCTCCCCAGTGAGACCTAACGGTGGTTCTGCGCGGCTTATCTGAAGCCCCATTTGAGCCCTTGGACCAGGTCTCACTCAAGTTCCTGTCACTTACAACTGCCTTGCTGCTGGCATTGGCATCAGTCACGAGAGTGAGCGACCAAACCGCCCTCTCAGTGGCTCCCGCATGCCTCAGGATCCGGGCAGATGGCGGGTCTGCTGTTTTCTGCCCCAACCCAGCCTTTGTGCCCGAAAAACATTGATGCTTCCTTCAAATCCAGGTCAATTTCATTGGCTGGACTTTTTCCTCCTCCCCATAATTCTGAGGAGGAGGCGGCTTCCCCTCTTCTCTGCCCGGTGCGCGCGCTCGCACGATATGTGTCACGCACTTCAGGGATTCGCCGCTCACAAAGCCTGTTTGTGCACTACAGGGAGTCTTCCCTTGGGCACGCGCAGTTGGCCCAGCGCCTTTGACTCTGGCTATGTGACGCCATTTCACTCGCTTACACATCATCGGGGCTGCATCCTCCTGAGACACTCAGGGCTCACTCAGCCAGAGGGATTTCCTCTTCTGTGGCGCCCCACAGTGGTGTGTCAATGGAAGTCATTTGTCAGGCTGCTTCATGGGCTTCACCCTGTTCCTTTACTCGTTATTATTTACGAGATGTGTCTTCAGGATCCATCACTCGTTCAGTGCTTGGACCTCAGCAGGCTGAGTGAACGCATTATGGCACCTCATCAGCCCTGCTTGAATGAATTTCATCCTCTTGTGGATGATATTTTTTAGTGGTGGCCCCACTCTTCTCTCTGGCTGCCTCAGCCTTTTAAGCCCTGGGCTGAGGCTGAGCTACCCCCACTAAAAGGAGACATGTTGGGTGTGTCCATTTGTTGAGCTAACCAGTGTGGCGTAAACCCATCCAGCTGCGCTTTATTCCAATAGCAGCTCGCTTAAGGGCTAAGACTAGACGAAATAGAACGTTGGTTACGTATTGTAACCCCAGATTCTATGAGTCTAGTCGCAGCCCTTAAGCCACTTGGCCACAATGGTTCTGTTAGGACTAAGAGCCATCGGAGGCGAGCAGTGGAGTCACTCCACTTATATAACCCACAAGGGGTGCCCACGTGGTGGGCGTACATTTAAGCTCTTCATGACTGGCTGATGCTGAGATCACCCTTCCAATAGCAGCTCGCTTAAGGGCTGCGACTAGACTCATAGAATCTGGGGTTACAATACGTAACCAACGTTCTGGTTCCGGTTTTTTCCGCTCTGGTTTGCTATGCTAGTAAATACTCCGTTACGAGTGATTCTGATGAAAAAGTTGAGTTTGTAAGGTGTGGGTTATGGCGACAGTAGCCCGAAAATAACACTCATAAAAGAGCAACCAGAGACTCTGAATCATTACAGTATAATCGCTGATATGAGCCAACACTGCTAACTAATAACTAACAACTAGTTAATAACTAGTTTTTCTAATAACTCCATGGTGCATGACCCATGTGATCTTCAGTAGATGCAATTACATCATCGTACATTTAGCTTAACATGATGGATTTTTTTTCTCTGGACAAGACCTGTACAATATGGGCCACCTCTAGATGAAATTTAAATAATTTTACATTAATTATAAATATATAATTAAAAAGTGCCTGTGGGACATTTGATACACCTCTGGCTCTCAACTCTCTCTGTGTGTGTGTGTGTGTGTGTGTGTGTGTGTGTGTGTGTGTGTGTGTGTGTGTGTGTGTGTGTGTGTGTGTGTGTGTGTGTGTGTGTGTGTGTGTGTGTGTGTGTGTGTGTGTGTGTGTGTCTGTGTGTTAGCAGACAGCTGTACCTGTGTTACCAAAGCTCAGACTGGTAGAGAATAGGCACTACGGTTAAAGTTTGACAAGAATCAATACATTTTTATGCATTTAACCTACTGATTTATGTATATAATTTCTCAAGAGCTTGAAGTGAGTTAACTTGTCAACAGTTTACAGGAGGAAAAATATCGAGATATATATCGTATATCGGAATTCAGCTTAAAGATATCGAGATATAAGTTTTGGTCCATATCGCTTAGCCCTAATAGAACTAGATGCTTATTTTCTATTGAAAGTTATGACATCCTTACATTATGCCAGTCCAATATTCCCCCCAGTATAAACGCCAATTTTCTAAACACATCCATTGTTACATAAATAAAAGACTAAAAAATAGCATACATTTGTGTTGCCCTGGCCTTATTCAAGTTAATGCCATGACATTTATGTGGTTTTTCTGTTGCAGGTACTGCACTCCCAAAGGCTCAATGAACCGGCGCTGCTTCCATGGGTCATAGGGAGTGTCACCGGCAAGGTTGAATCTGCCCACTGCACCTCTATGACTGGGGTAGCTGAGAGCTGCACTCATGCTGCAGCTCTTTTGTTTAAAGTTGAAGCCACCGTGCGGATCCGTGGCGCACGGACAGTTACAGGTGAGCCAGCCTACTGGGTTTTGCCTGGCAATTTGTCCAAGATACACCCTGAGGTTGGCCATAAAATTGACTTCACCACTTCAACAGCCAAAAAAAAGGCAATAGCTCAACAGACACACCGTCATTAGTGAAAGCTAAATGAATCAGGCCCCCAAAACCTAAGATCCCACCTGCTAATATGGAGGACTTGTCGCCACTATTAGAATTGCTGCTAGAGCACAGCAAGGCTGTTGGTTTATCTGGGATGGAAAAATATCACAAACATAACACTGTACAGTCACCTACATTACCTCAGTCTTTGGCATCGTTGCACCAAATAAACCAAACAGTCCTTTGACCTCCCGGACCTACAGCTTTACTACAAAAAGCACCTGACAACTGCAGCAGTGACAGAAAAGCAGGCTGAAGCAATTGAAGAACAAACACGACCTCAGAACAAGAGTCCAAACTGGTTCAAATGGCGTGCTGGGATAATCACCTCTTCAGTCATGCATGCAGTGTTTGCCACAAGTTTAGCAACACCAGCCATCACGGTAACCGGTGTAGCGGTAATCCCTGGTAAAAAAGTTGACTATAAAAATAACCGTATCTCTTCTTCTAGCACTCACAGAGAACAGTCGCTTCTGCTTTGCTCCCTTATCTGCTTTTCCCAAGGCTCTTTTTGTCCCGTCTGCCTACAGAGCGCTTCTCTGCATCTCCTCTGGAAATCACTATTTTTCAGAAATGGATTTAATTAATTGGTCATTCAATGCGATTGATAAGATTTTTTCTATGATGAGAACGGAGGAGGGGGCTCGCGCTTGCCCTCACGGGACACATGCAGCGGGATATATGCTCGATTCTGTGGAATGTCATCTGTCTCTCAGCTGTCCCTTGAGGACGTCGAAGATGTGTGGATATTTGGCCTGATGATCACTGGATTTCTTCTGATTGGAGTGGGAGGATATCTGGTTTTCCGAAAAATTGGGATGACGGGAGCGATTGGAGGGTGACCCGCAACCATGGACGGCACCGACCGGGCGGAGACCTCACAGACTGGGACGTTACTCGAGGTGAATCGTAAGCTGGACAATGTCTTAGCTGCGTTGCCGGTGTTAGTGCGCAAAATGGATGTCATCTCAGAGAGGGTCACCGGACGGTGTGGAGATGTTTAATCACCGAATTGGCTTCACTGGAGGATTTGAATGATCAATACAGACTTTAAGGCAGAGAGAAATTATCTCTGCCTGACCCAAACAAAGTTCTGTTATCCAATCTGACGCCATAAGCAGCCTTGGAGTTAAGTGCAAAAAACCCCCACGATGGAAGGAATGCAGACAAATGCTGTGAAACCCTACCTACCACCCCCTGCCTTCAGATTGTGGTCTCTGCATCGAGGTCATCAAGTTGAAGGCACTCACTGTGCTCTGTGCTTTCCCATGACCTCCCACCCACCTGTGGATTCAGTTGGCCGAGCGTCACACAGGCAGCTCCCGCTGAAGAAGAAGAAGAAAATATCATTTCTATAGCGCCTCTCAAGATAAAAATCACGAGGCGCTTCACAAAAACAAAAAATAAAAAAATTGTAAAAATATAAAAAAGCATTTCGAAAATGTTTAAAATATATTTAAAATGAGCAAGAATAAGCTATTGCGATTTAAAAGAAAAAATGTCAAGAAAGAGAGAGAGAGTGAACAGGAAAGAGGGAAACCAGTGGATCCTGAGGAAGGTGGAATAGGTGGGGAGAGCAGAATAAAGAGAGAGAGGTGAAGAAGGTCATACAAAAGCCAGCTTGAACAGGTGAGTCTTCAGCTGCTTTTTAAAGGAGACCACTGAGTCCACTGATCTCAGGCTCAAGGGGAGAGAGGTCCAGAGTCTGGGGGCCACAGCAGCAGATGATCTGTCACCTTTGACCTTTAGCCTGGTGCTGCACAACCAGTAGGCTTTGATCACTGGACCTCAGGGACCTGCTGGGGGTGTAGGGACTAAGAAGATCACCAATGTAAGATGGTGCTTGTCCATGTAAGGCCCTATAGACCAGAACCAGGATCTTGAAATGAACCCTGGAGTTGACTGGCAGCCAGTGAAGCTGGAGAAGCGGGATGATGTGGGTGTATTTGGAGGACTTGGTCAAAAGCCGAGCACAGGCGTTCTGAACCACCTGTAGACGTTCAGGTGTAGCAAGTTCCAGCAGGTCAAGACTCAGAAACAGTGGTCATAAACAAGGGTCACAGAAGGGTCAAAGGGACAAGAGTTCAGAACTTGCTGTCGGGGACAGAACTAGGCAAAAGGTCAGGAGGCAGTCTGGCTCCACCCCTGGGTCCACCTCTGGCGGGAAAAGAAGGACTGGAACAGAGTGAAGACAGCCCGTTTGGATCAAGAAGCCCTCTCAGGAATGCTGAAGGAAGACCTACAATTTGCTACAAACATGACGATTTATGACCTGTGCTCTCATGTAGAGTGCTGCATGTGTTGATCTGTGCCCTCATGTAGAATGCTGCATGAAGTGATAATGATACCAAATGTCTTGTGTTGAGCAAAAAAGTGTGTGTCTGGTAAATGACCCCATGACCTCTCTGTCATGAGGTAATGATATGTGCCTTTTACCTTGCCTAAGCTGGCCCAGGAAGGGTATAAAAGAGCAGCTCTGAGAGAGCTGGAAAATTCGACAAGCAGCTGGGGCATACGACAGAGAGAGACAGAGCAGATTTGGAGAGGTCCCCCACAGAGGATGGGGGATGACAGGTCAGTTTTTTTGGAGAGAAGCAGAGCTAGACAAGTTTTGGGCAGAAGTTTGGGGCGATCCACAGAAGGCCGAGTTGGTGTAAATCAACTCCTTATTTCTTAATCAATCATTAGAACTAATTCCTCCTTGGGGGAAGCAGTTAATTTTATATTTACTCATTTTTGTATTTTTTAATCTTGTAATAAACTTTTTGAAAAAGAATCTACATTCCTGATTCTTAAAGAGGTCCTCTTTGAAGGGGCCAGTGGGAGCCCTGACCATTATTGCACAGAGGTAAGCATATTAATTATAGGATCCTCAATTATCAGGATTTACTTTACGGTTTGTGACAGATTAATATAAAGAAACCTTAAGATAAGAGGAGCTTGCCTCTTCCCTCACCCGCGAGTAACGAGATGTCTTAAGGATGATAAAACCGAAACATTAGAGGTTAATTTTGGCTCTGATTCGCAAGAGTGAAAAAGTCTCTATCAGCGCTGGAAGGTTGGATTAATTAGATAAATTGATAAATCTATGTTAGTCTGATCAACTAACAAGAATCATTTTATAGTTACCAACCATCCACATAAGCTGATAGGGGCGCAATTAATCCAAATAACCCAAACAATTGCCGGAAGGGATGGCCTCCCGCCGGGCTTCGTCCCCAGTATTTTAACCAAAAAATAACTGGATTGCTTAAAAAGAAGTGGGCTACTACAAAGCGACAAGTCTTGCATGTCATTTCACCTTTAAAATAGAAGATATGATTCTTACTTAGGAAGCCCAAAACCAGGGTCTAGTACAATAAAACTCACCAATATCCCCACCGAACCCTGATAAATGCACAGTCTCATAAGTTCTAACGGAACTGGGTTTTAAAGGAACCGGCAAATGGGACGTGCACGCGACACAGGGAGGTTCTGCTCAGACACGTGAAAAGACAGTTACAGTAGTCTAAGCGTGAGGAGATGAAGGTGTGGAGAACTGTCTCAAGTTCAGAGCGGGACAGAATGGGACTCAGCTTAGCGACGTTCCTGAGATGGAAGAAGGAAGAGCCAACAAGAGAACTGACATGAGAATCCAGAGTGAGAGCTGGGTCAAAGGTCACGCCAAGATTCCTGACTGAAGGTTTGGTGTGGGAAGCAAGCTGACCAAGAGAGTCTCTGACTTTGGGAACCAGCTTGTCTGGGGCACAGATGAGGATCTCAGTCTTATCTTCATTCAGCTGAAGAAAGCTCCCAGCCATCCAGGCTTTGATAGAGTCTAAGCAGGTGTGTAACAGCTGCAGCTTAGACGTCTCATGGGGCTTGAAGGAGATGTACAGTTGGATGTCATCTGCATAAAGATGGTAGGAGATTCCTTTGAAGGAGCTCAGGATGTGCTGAAGAGGAAGCAGATAGAGGAGGAAGAGCAGAGGCCCCAGCACAGAACCTTGTGGGACACCATGGGTAAGAGAGGTGGTGGAGGACCTAAACTTGGAGACGGCCACAGAAAAGGAGCGCTCAGAGAGATAAGAGGAGAACCACTCCAGAGCAGATCCTGATAGGCCGACCCAGTCTCTCAGCCTCTCCAGTAGCAGGTGATGGTCAACAGTGTCAAAGGCTGCAGTCAGGTCCAGCAGGACCAGAACAGAACAGTCCCCTACATCACTGTGGGTCAGAAGGTCATTAGAGACCCTAAGAAGAGTTGTTTCAGTAGAATGAGCTCTACGAAAACCTGCCTGGAAGCTATCATAGATGTTATGTTCATCAAGAGCAGCTGTGAGTTGTTTAGCCACAACCTTTTCCAAGATCCTGGAGATGAACGGAAGTTTAGAGATGGGTCTGAAGCTGCTATGGAGAGAGGGGTCAAGACTCAGTTTTTTAAGAAGCGGGTGGATTACAGCGTTCTTAAAGTAAGCAGGGACCTGACCAGAGACCAGAGAAGCATTAATTATAGAGAGCACGCTGGGACCGATGGACTGAAAAGCACTTTTAAACAAAGATGAGGGTAAGATGTGGAGGGGGCATGCAGAGGTCTTCATAGAGTTAACTAGTTTGGTTAACTCAGGCAAAGAAACAGCAGCAAAGCTTTCTAGGATGATGGGCCTGGTTGGAGTCGGGAGAGGCGGCGATAAGGCTGAAGGAGAGATGCTAGATCTAACCTTATTGACTTTGTCCACAAAGAAAGACAGAAAGTTCTCACAGTCTGCAACAGAGTGGATGGAGGCTGTAGGAGAGGCAGGAGAGACGATGCTGCTGATGGTGTTAAACAGCACCTTGGGCTTCCCTTTGCTCTGGGACACCAGGTTGGAGAAACAGGAAACCCTGGCGTCTCTGACTGCAGAGTTAAAGGATGTCAGAAGATCCTTTAGGTGCAGCAGATGGACGTGGAGATGGGTTTTCTTCCACAAACGCTCAATTTTTCTGCATTGGTGCTTCAGGCTGCGAAGGCTGTCATTAAACCAGGGAGTAGGGTTCGCTGCAGGAACTGATCTGGTTCTGACAGGACAGATGTTGTCCAGAATGGAGAGGCAGTGCTCGTTGAACTGAGAAGTTAAGGAATCTGGGTCGTTATCAGAAGAGCAGGGTGGATCAACAGCAGCAGAAAAATTGCTAGCTGTGCTCTCATTAAGAAAACGAGAACTAACCATACGGCGAGCAGGAGGTGGGGACGCAGAAACTGACAAGTTAAAGAAAATGCAATGGTGATCTGAAATATAAACGTCCTCAGGACAAACACCGTCAGCATTTAGACTCAGGGTAAAAACAAGGACTAGAGTGTGCCCCCTGGTGTGTGTGGGGCCAGAAACATGCTGGGTAAAGCTGAAGGAGTCCATGAGGCTGGAGAAATTCATGGCAAAGAGATCGGAGGGATCATCAACGTGGATGTTAAAGTCACCAACAATAACCAGTCTGGACAGCTTCACAGTGGAGGATAGAAAGTCACTAAACTCCTGAAGGAAAGAACTGTTTGGACCAGGTGGACGATAGACCACAGCACAGTAGAACGGGTCCTTACACCCGACTTTAATCAGCTGCAGTTCAAAGGAAGCAAAGTGACCAGAGGTTGTAGAGCTACATGGAAGATGGTCTCTGAAAACAACAGCTAGGCCTCCACCACAACCAGAACCCCGGGGCTGGCTAAGAAAAGAATAACCACTCGGGCAGAGTTCAATCAGAGCAGAATAATCAGGTGTTTGCTGCCAAACTTCAGTCAGAAACAGAAAATCCAGGTTTTTAGAGAGAATTAGATCATTGAGCAGGAACGTCTTATTGTTGACAGAGCGGGTGTTTAATAGAGCCATGCTGAGTGTGGTGGAGGAATCAGAAACTACAGAAACAGCTGGAGTTAGTGGACGTAAATTAGCAGGGTTAGATCCACGGTGTTTATAAAAACCACTTATGGAGGGAACAGGAGGAGAAACCACTGAGGAATGAGGATAAACCGACCTTAAAAAACTTGGACGGATGAACCGCGTCCCAACGCGGCCTGGCGGGAATGCGGAAGTGGCGCTCAGGTCACCAAACAAAGGACAAGAAGCTAGAAGATCGTGCCGATGTTTACTAGATAAACCACGCTTTAAGAGAAGTGTTATTCTCACCTGGATTCCTGCTCGTTTACCTCTTTTCCTCCGACGTGTTCCTGGGACTGGACAAACATCGCTAGAGGTGCGCAGCTCTGGATCGTCGATTGCTTCCGGGCCAGCGCGCCGCTCAGGTAAACAAACAGGATGGTAAATCCTCGATGCATCTTGGGCGATCGTGAACGAACGGAAGGACAAAAGAGTCTGGCGATCATAGGAGATGGTAGCAGAGACACTACTGAAGAGGATCGCAGACAGGTGCAAGGTGGAAAAGAGGAGGTTAGTGGAGAAAAGTTTGCCGGTGACCGCGGCGAAGCCAAGCACAGGCGCCATCTTGCCGACCGGAAGTGATGAGGAAACCAGGGTCCCAGCCCCTCCCTACCGGGTCTCACGTTGTGAACTGTGACGTTTGTGCTTATATGTTGGGTGTTTTTTTTTTTTGCATAGTAGAGCTACACCCTGCCGGTGTAGCTCTGTTAATGCCTTTTTCTCCCTCCCGGAACTCTCCTCATGTAAGCCCCTCTTCATCTATTGAAATGAGCGCCCTCATGGCTAGTCTCGTGGTCTGCCTGTATCTGTCCTGTCTATATGTGTGTGTGTAATCTTGGTCAGGCTGTACTGTGGAGTCAAGTTCCTATGCTCTGGATCGCTGGAGTGCTGGCAATAAAATTCATTCTGATTCTGATTACTGTGGCTGCGGTTTAGGCGAGGTGGCCCTTACCAGCCACCGTCGCTTCTGCTGAAGTTGCCGCGCACGCTCACTTTTTAGTATGCAACCAAAACTTTGAAGTTGAAATAATGGCCGAAGGAGGAGACGGGAGCGCCCAGGACATCCATCAGCCCTCAAAGAAGACTAAATCGGAAGTATGGGCATATTTTGGATATCTGAAAAATGCTGAGGGACAGTTAATAGAAGACGCCTATCCTGTTTGCAGAAAGTGCAGGAAAAAAAGTGTCTGCAAAAGGCAGCAACACTTCGAATCTAATGCCACATCTGCGTGACCATCACCCACAACTCTACAGCCAGTGCAAGGTAAGTTAACATTAGCATTTTAGCTTAAATGCATGACGTGAGGACTTTTGGTTGAGGGAGAATGCAACGAGTCACTATAGACTGCAGCCGCAGCGCCCTCTGCCAGCATTCAAACCGTGTCACGGACACCCCTCAGTGACAAGAAAGATGGCGTTACCAGGGCGCGCCCCCATCGTGCAATGTCACACTCCAAAGCCCCATTAGAGTCTCATGTCGTGTGAACTGTTGATGCTCGTGCTTATATGTTTGAGGTGTTTTGCATAGCAAAGTTAGCCCGTGTCGAGAGTA
The DNA here is from genome assembly GCF_043380555.1 of Nothobranchius furzeri. NCBI lineage: Eukaryota > Metazoa > Chordata > Actinopteri > Cyprinodontiformes > Nothobranchiidae > Nothobranchius > Nothobranchius furzeri. Next base: position 63,299,121 of record NC_091754.1, read on the forward strand.
ACTCTGAAATGCCTTTTTGTCCCTCTCCCCCATTTATCCTCATGTAACCCTTTTCTATCTAACTGAAATGAGCGCCTTGAATGGCAGCTCTCGTGGTCTGCCTGCATCGGTTTGGTTCTACGTGTTTTGTGTGTGTAACCTCGCTCAGGCTGAACTGCGGAGTCAAATTTCTGTGCTTCGGGACGCTGGGGCACTGACGATAAAGCTGATTCTGAAAATGGCAGGAGGAAACGATCGTGACAGATTTTTAAACTGTCTGTCAAATGAAAACATGTCTCAGCATGTAGGTGTCTCTGTACCTGCTTGTAACTTACATTGATAATAACGTGTTAAATTAAGGCTCATCCAGAAAATAAAACCTGGCGCAGCTACCTGGGCACCAGATTCAGTGGAGTAATGTTTTTGGACGGCTACTTTTAACTATTACTTGATTATAAATATGTTGCAGTAGTGCTAATCTTACTTAAGTGATATATTTTCAGCATATTTTGAGCTCATTTGTTTCCTTTGAAGACGAAGAGATCTACGATGGGCTGCATGGTGGTGCAGTGGTTAGCACTGTTCCCTCGCAGCACGAAGGTTGCAGGTTCAAAAACTCGGCTCGGCTGCGGCCTTTCTGTGTGGAGTTGCGTGTTCTCTCCATGCATGCGTGGGTTTCCTCCGGGTACTCCGGTTTCCCCCACAGATCACAACATGCCCTATAGGTTATAAATTGTAAGCCGCTTTGGATAAAAAGCATCTGCTAAATAAATAAACATAAACGATGACGACTGTAGACAATTTCTGAAAATACCGACTTCTATCATCCTAGGAACCACACACACACACACACACACACACACACACACACACACATACACACACACACACACCAGTACCTGTGTCCATGCTGATGAAGCAGTCCCAGCTGATGGATGATCCTGAAGTGGTAGCAGGTTTTCTTTAGCCGTGTTTAGCTAACAGCTGCAATAGAAACAAAGCAGGAGAGCTGATTAAGATGCTGCTTCAGAACAACGCAGGCAGGGGCGCCGTAAAGCGGTGAAAGATTAGGAAGATTCTAAGGGCCCACAGCTGTCAGGGGCCCAAAAACGTTTCAAAGTCGAATAAAAAAATATGAAGTTTAAAAATCATTAGTACTTTACTTTGCAGTTTTTTTTTCTCATTTAAGACATTAAACAAACAATCTTTTAGTCTTTATGAAATGTATATGTAGCCCAGTGTTTTACCAAGTTATGGTGAATTCCTACACTCTTCTGTCATTTAATGCACCTTGCCTAAGTCATGTGACGTTGATCACATGATCAAAGGCCTGCACTGGCTTCCTCCCTGCGGACATGTGGGGGAAAGCCAAGTGACAGAGCTGTTGCAGGTCAGTACACCAAAAACCAAAGCTTTTCTTATCTCAAATGCATTTGTTTGACATTCACTAAGATATTACTTGACTCAGACACCGACAACTGTGAGCTGGAGCCTTGTAGGGTCATCATACACCATACAGAAGCTGGAATTGGTGAGTTTTAAGATGAGTGTGTTTGTGTCATATTAGCAACTAGCATGCTAGTGGGTTGCATGCTGGTAGCAAATGCAATACCATGTATGATGAATGCTGTTTCAAACAATTGAGCATGATCTTGTTTTTAAATACCACCAATGAACTCAAAGCTAAGTTCTTGTTTGTTATTTTTGTGGGATACTAACTTTGTCCAAGCTATGTAGTATTTATCTAGCGGTACATTGGTTTGGATAAAGCTTTACTGAGATTCTAAACTATTATGGGTTTGTATTGAATGTACAGTTTATGCACATTGATTTTAACACCATGTATTTATAAGAATTACTTGTGTACACAAGAAACGAAGGGAAACGGGACACCTTATTTGCAATAAGATGTCTTACTAGTCCTGTTTGTTTAATACAGGCCAGGTGACCCTTTAAGGGTTTAAGGATGGCGAGCTAACGATTGGCCAGAAGACCTCTCCTTCATCTTCCTACTGGTCTGGTAGGAAGTTGTCTCAGACAACGTTCTGCCCACCCCCAACTCCTTAACCAAATTCTTGGATTCACACACCTCCCTTTTCAGTACTCTTTGACAAAGCACTTGGATAATTTTCATGGACACTCGGATCACATCCTGGACAATTAATTCGGTGTGAATCCATTGGACCTTCAAGTCCTGCAAAGGAGTGTTAACTATTCAGGGGATCAGACCGAAGTCAGAGTGTTCCTCTAGAACGTTCACTAGAACTAGAACTTTCAAAGTGCACTTTAACTTATTTATCAGTGCTGCAGCAGTGGAACCTGTTAATTTGTGTTTGTTTATTTTATTTATAATTATTCAATATATTGCCTTTGCAAACTATTTCAACGTGTTGTGTATTCTTTTATTATTGACAACCAGCTCCAGCAGTTGTTCCTGGGTTCTGATAAAGTCAGTATACACTAGCCATACTTCATTTAACTTAATTCATTAGCGCTTTCAAAGTGTTACATATATTTATTCAGAGGTCCCTACTTTATTTTGACTAATTAATTTTAAATTACTGTGAGATTATTACTGTGAAGCACCTTTTTGAAGGCACCATACAAGAAAAAAACCCTCTTCATCTACTAAACACCTTGAAATGAAATGTTTCAAATCTGACTGAATTATGGGAGGTTTTACAAGATGTAATTTGTCTATGTAGCTTTTAGAACACAAACCAAAAATCAGTCATTTCCAAATAATTCACCAGAGAGCAAAAATGAAACAAAAGCTATTAATAATTGTAATAAATAAACTTAATATAACATTGAACATGATAAAATATGAAATCTAGTATTGATGATGGAAAACTACAGCTAATATCCTGCAGGAGTCTGTGCTGCATTTTCCCTGTTGTGCATTAATTTTAATGACTGGGTTCAAAAACAAAGAAGTCACCTTGTGAGCAGTGAATCCTTCATTTTTGTCAGACATACAGAAATACTTGATTTCAAGAGGAAAGACAGCTGAAAATGTAGTTATGTAAAGCTTTGACACAACATGGAAATTTAATTAGATATCCAAATTTGAATTTTATCATCAAATAAAATCTTAGAATAAATAAACACATTTTAAGAGAGTAATAGGGAAAAGGAGATTAACACCTTTCAGCATGTGCATTTCCTGCTTTTTCCAGCAGTGATATTGCTAATTCTGTTGAAGGAAATTCACCGTTTAATGAGAGACAGCTGGTGAAAATGATATGTAAATAAGTAAGAATGCATGTAGACCTACATAATTAAGCAAAACTGAAACACTAATATAAAGTATATATATTTTATTTTTTTCTCCCTTCGAATCTGGGAGGGTGGAACCCCAGCTCCAGCTATGGACGAGCCCCCAGGGGGCCCAACTTGATATTTTTTCATGGGGCCCAAAATCTCTGGCAGCCCCCCTGAACGCAGGAGATTAAAGACCCAATCGCTTTGGTTCTGATCAGCTGAGGACAGATCCAGTCTGGAAAAGACGACCTTTGGTCACCAGCAGGGGTGGACTGGCCTATCTGGCACTGTCCCGGTGGACCGCTTGCCCAGCTTGGGCCGTCCCAAACCAAGCCTCCGCCTCACATGCGGTTATAGAGACAAGTCCGCCAGCAGCACACACAACACCCTGTCCCTCCCCCCATATATCCAATCCAATTCAATTTTATTTATAAAGCGCATTCACAAGGCATTACAACCAAACAAGGCGCTGTACACTAAAAATGTTAGTTAATTAAACAGGCGTTATATAAACATGTCGAACACAGATAGAAGATAAAAAGGAAATACAACAAAATTCCCAAAAATAACAGCTAAAAATCAATAAGACACAGGGTAAAATAAAAATAGGAAAAAAAAAACATTTTACAAAGAACCTCAATAGTACGGAAGTCGATAATTGTGGAGTCCATTTTTAAACAGTGCAGATGTAAGTGAGGTCTATAATTATGTGGTATACACTAGGTTGAAGTAGTGAGTTTTCAGGCGTGATTTAAAAATGCTAGCTGTTGGAGCTAGCCTCACTAGCAGTGGTAATGCGTTCCACAGCTTCGGTGCACAGACAGAGAAAGCCCTTTCTCCACGGCTTTTTAAACGTGCATTCGGAACAGCTAGGAGGAGCTTATCTTCAGACCTGAGAGCACGCGGCGGGTTGTAGTAATGGACAAGTTCACACAGATATGGAGGAGCTTGATGGTTCAAGGATTTGTAAGTGAGAAGCATAATTTTGAAGTTTATCCTGAACTGCACGGGGAACCAGTGGAGAGATTTCAGAATTGGAGAAATGTGTTGTCTTCTGTCAGCTCCAGTCAGCAACCTAGCTGCTGAATTCTGGACCAGCTGAAGTCTAGAAAGAGCTGCTTTACTGATGCCGTATAAGCAGGAGTTAGAGTAATCCAGCCTTGAGGTGATAAAAGTGTGGACCACAGATTTCAGAAGACGGACACTCAGGATGTGCTTTAGTTTTGAGATGCGTCTTAGTTGGTAAAAACATGATTTAACTGTATGACGGGATAGACGGGTCGCGAGCAGCAAACTCCCTTGCCGAGGGCCGACGGTTCATAAAAATGCCAGGGCCTAATTTTGGTCCCAGTCAGGGGCGTCGGACTGGGGGAGAAGGGTACCGTTTACCCAGGGCCCACTGCAGGGAGGGGCCCTGAGACAGCTTTGAATAAAAATGTTTATTGTTGTTGTTTTTCCCCCCAACTTACTTAATGTCTTAATAAACTTCCCTTTACCTGGATAAAGAGGTTAAGAAACAGAATTTCGCCTTAAAAATAATAACTGAATAAACTCTGAGGCATCTATCACCCCTTAAAAATGTGCAAAGTGGTTTAGACCACACCAGCGGCCAGGGGCTGCACGGCCCATGAACAGCTGTGAGACATCGCAGATGCCGACAGCCAGAGCTGGAGGCAGGAGAGTCAGTCATGTCTTTTCCCAAGAAAGGGAAATCTGGCTTCCAGAAAAGAAAAGAAGGAGAAAAAGTTAATTGAACAGAAGCAAGTATTGACTAGGTTTTTCAAGAAGGAAGGTGAGCAGCAGCAGCAGAACACAGTTTTAGCTGATATTAGCTAGCTCTCAGAAGCTGCATTCATGTTAGGTGTTCAGTGTTAAACGCCTTTAGTTTCACCATCAAGATCAAATATAAATTAATTAGTGTTATCAGTGAAAACACTAATTTATATATATATATTAGTCAGAATTATTATTGCGGGCCGCTGCCGCCAATTAATTGGTGGACCTCGCAGTAAAAACAGGTTCACTCTGTGTGGATATGTCAGCTCCTTCCCAGTCATGGACCAGGACAAACTTGGTATCGATGGATTCGTGGTAATCTCAGGAATGTGAAGCTGCCACTGTTTTTCGTATAGCATGATGACACTGGTGTTAGACGATTGTTATTGACTTGGTTAGATATTTTAAGCCTATTTTAAAATTCTTTATATTTGATCTTGAAAACGGACAATCTTATAATTTGGCTGATAATGCAGGGATTATAAAATTTAGAGTACATTACATTCACAGAGAGAACCTGGTTTATTTCATGTCATATGTATTTAATATATCAATACATATCAGCAAAGCTTAACATCATGAACCATGACAGACATGACTGAAGAGCAGATGAAGATATCATGCCAGGCACTGATGAGAAAATATTACAAGGATCTCACAGCTGAATTTGAGAATGAGATGCTACACCTGAGAACAATATATGGTGCCACATTTCCACACATTCGGTCTCCTCTTGAGCTGCTTAATGCCATCTACAGGATGCAATTACAGAGCATTTTTGGAGAAGTTTGTATTGGACTGAGGATTTTTTGCACACTACCTGTGACTGTTGCTGGGGGTGAACGGGCTTTTAGCAAACTGAAACTGGTGAAAAATTATATGAGATCAACAATGTCCCAGGATAGACTGAACAGCCTAGCTCTTCTTTCTATTGAAAGCCAATTAGCCAAAGGATTGGACTTTAAAGATCTCATAAGTGATTTTGCTAACATGAAGACCCGTCAGGGGGCATTTACTGGAAAATAAATTCCAGGATTTTTGTTTGAACACATTGTTGGCAAATAAAAATAATTATATGTGAAGTCTGGGCATTTCACTTTTATTATGCTGGCATTTGTATTAGCTCAATATAGAGGTTAAACTAAGATCATATTTATTATCTTGTCTTATAGCATGACAAAAAATATGTAAGAGAGATATTAAGTAATTGAGCTTGGGGGCCCACCTAGAAGACTTGTACCTAGGGCCCAGAATTTGGTGCTACGCCCCTGGTCCCAGTCACGGAGTAGAGCTAACCGCTTTTTCCTCCAGAGTCACATTCAGATTCGGGGCTTTTCCGTCGGAGTGTGAGCAGGATGGATCAGAGAGCGAGCAGCGATCCTGCATCATGACCAGCTCAGATGAGCGAGTCTGATAGAGGGAACCTCTTCAATCTGATGAAAGCAGCTAAACGAGCGCGTTTGTCAGAGAGGCCAAAGGAACAGCAGCAGAGCCAGAGGGCAGGAAGTCTAGAGAAAAGCTTTTCTGACCCATTACCTGCTTCTGGAGCTCTGATTGCCACGAAGACCGCAGAATATCTTCTCTGGTTCTGGAAAAAAGTCCACCAAGTTGTTGAGGAGGAGAAGGTTTCCACAGCCTGGTGAGAAGATTTCTGCAGCAGCAGTTAGTCGCTTTAGCCGATCAACTCTCCCAGAGACTCAAATATTCATTCACCTCACACACCAGAACAACAACAAGCTAGCGCTGCTAGCAGCTTCCGGGTTTCTTCTTCTTCTGTACAACCAACGTAAAGGTGCACTGCTGCCACCTAGTGGACACGACTCTGGATGAACAGCAAGAACCTGTGTGTTCAGTGTGTGACTAATAAAGCACACATACTAGTGACATAACCAGGCCAGACTTCTTCATGCAGGTCAATCTGACACTGATGTTGATATGAAGTCTATGAACTTGAGCCAATACTCCTAATTTATCCTGTGGCGTGCCAGAAAAGCATCAAGGCTGCAGGAGACGCAGGACTCTTATGTATCCAATCTGAATAAAGTCTATCCTCCCTGGCTCATATAATAATTTAATTATTATTATTATTATTAAAGTCTATCCTCCCTAGCTCATATAATAATTATTATTATTGTTGCTGCCCCTTGGCATGAGAGGGTGCTCGCTGCAGAACTACAAAGGCGGAGCTGCACCAGAGTCAGCCCCGCCCATTCACGCAAACTCAGCCTAGCCCACTGACTTCTTCTGTTATTGTTTTTCAACTTTATCGCAAACTAACCTGACCCACATGAATTACAGCTGTTACTAGTTTACAATTGTTAATGCTATGCTCTTTGCTCCAATTAAACAAGAAAATTATAACTTGCTACATGACAAAGCCTGAATATATCCCAAAATGAAAAAGTTTCTTGTAGCGAATATTCCATTTCCATTCCATTCCATGTTTTTGATAAAGCACATTTAAAAACAGCATGTGATCTGACTAAAGTGCTGTACAGGGGTAAAAACATATAAGGTTAAATGAATAATATAAAAGAATAAAACAGCTAGAGCATAGCACAAAGAACCAAACAAGAGAAGTCAATAAAATCGGTAAAAGAACAGTGTAAATAAACCATCGATAAAATAGCTAGGCAGTAAAAGCAAGGGAATAAAAGTAAGTCTTTAAGTGAGACTTATGGGCCATTCCCATCTGTACCGGGTCGGCCCGGGCCGGGTAGTGTAGGTTGTTTACATATCTGGGTGGCCTGGTATTTTTCCGGGCCAGCCAAGGCTCATTCTCAGCCCTCTTCTCGAGGGGGTCTGCTTCAGGCCGACCAGGGCCAACACGCCCACTGCTGACAGCAAATTCACACCTTCCATTAGAGCAAGCCTCTGATTGGTGGGTAGAATCAGCCCACATGGGCTTAAGACAAGGACCCATCAAGTCAAAGAAACTCGTTCAGAGCCCGTACGAGGAGTCAAATCTCCTCCTAAACTTCGCCCTGCTACTGAGAGTTCTGAGTGTTTTTAGTGCCACAAGCGTGGCCATGTCATCAGGGACTGCTATGCTCTAAAGCAGAAAAACAGACGAAACGGCAACTCGCCCAGAAAAACCCGACCGGAATTGGCTCTTTGTTCGTCAAAACCCTGTGCTGGGATAAATGTAACCAAGCCAAACCCATGCTATAAACCTTTTTTGTCAGAGGGGCGTGTATCACTTCCGGGTTCTGAAACAGATGAAAAAGTGGTGATATTAAGAGACACCGGAGCTTCACAAACGCTAATTAAAAAGAACGTTTTGCCTTTTTCTGAAATGAGCCGAGCTGGCTACTCTGTGACGCCCTTTACTGCAGTTTTTCAATTGAGGCTCCCTTGTAGGTTTTAGGTTGTAAGATCTCTTATAAGGCTAGTGTTGTCTGTTCGTTCAGACATCTCTGGAACACTCCGCGGCGCTGGGGATCAGTGCCGTACGATACTTTGTGTTTAATCTGCCCGCCTTTTGAGATCTAGGGGTTAGTTGGTTAGTTTTTTTTTTTGTGTGTAGATGGCGGGAGTTCTCATTAGTTTGTTCGGTTGCAACAACTATGGTCATTTTGTTTACCTTTGTTGTTTTGAGGGGGGGAGTGTGACAGACACCGTCACCTTTTGGCCACAAGAGGCCCTCGGTCCTCTGCCTGCACAGCTGCAGGCTGTTAGTTCAATTATGCCTCCCTGTTAAAAGGGAACGCTTCCTGTCATTCTGGGAGAGATTTTCAGATGGATGTTGACACAGAGGTGTTTGCTCTCCTCTCTAGCTCTCCTCGCATTACAGACGTTAAAGTCTCTGTTTTGTTACCTAAGTGGTTCGTTCGTTTTGACACCTTAGTGGTCCTAGTTTTGTTACCTGAGTGGTATTTTCTTAGTTTTGAAACCTGAGTGGTAATTTTGTGTTTGTATCTATAATAGTAATTTGTGTCTCCTCATTTATACAGAGAGACTTTTGCTCACCCTTTTGGTGCAGATTTTGTGTTTACCGTTTAGCCTTATTCCAGCCTTTGTGCTGCGTCTTTAGTTTATTATTAGATATCGTTTTTATTGGGAAATTCCTTTTGTTTATTAATACCCAGTCTTGGATGACCCTTTTGTTTCCTTTTCAGCCCAGAGCTTCGTTTTTGTTTAATAAATATCCTTTAGAGAATTTTAAAAGTGTTTGTTTCATTCCGGTACAAAATCTTCTTTACTCCCTTAACCACATCGTGCTCCTAGCGAAGCCGAGGGATATAAAAAGCACATAAGGGGCTACCACTGTAAGAACCTCCCGGAAGAGTCTGGCTGGTACAATGTCATCAGGACATCCTGATGGCTTCATGGAAAATATTAATCTCTCCAAGGCAGGCAGTGTGATCGGCTCAAAATGGTCAAAGCTTCCGGTACAAACAGATACGGGCAGCAGAACATCTCCGGGGGAAATGATTAGACTCCTAATATTGGAGACATTGTCTAGGAAAAAACTTAAAAATTGGGAGCAGAGATCATCTGTGATTGCAACCGTAGGAGAGTAATCAGTTGACAAAACTGCATATCTGCCCACAGCCGCTCCAACAGAACCTGCGCACAACACCATTAAAGGCATTAAAGGCTATTGAATGGTTTCTGGTAGTCCAATGGTACGATCGTCTGATTTAAGTTTTGCTTTCCCCTCTGCTGATGCTGGTTCGACTCTCGGTGGGGTCGGCAGCAATCTATGTAGCCAACTGAAACATTTAATTTGCTTATATTTTAGTTGTAATGTTTATTTTCAGCAAAATATTTATGTCTCAAAGTTCTTTAAATTTGGTCGTTCCTAAACAGCATTTTAGTTGAAACGCTGCTCACAAATGGACTCACAATGGCTAACTAAACAAATTAATTAAAAAAACACACAGTCATTAGATTGTAAACGGTATACCAATACATTGTTGTAAACATAGTACTGGCAAGTGTAGCTAGAAAAGAAGAAAAAGGGTTTTAAACTACCGGATACTTCCGCTAATGGGAGGCGAACCTGCGCAAAACTGCATGCCAAACAGACTCCATAACCACTTCACCACTATACCTAATAAAAAGCTGGTGGTGTTACATGTAATTGTCCCATCCAGTGTGTCTTTGTAGATGGGGTGCATGGTTTCTCCGCCGGTGTCTCAGTAGAAGTCATTTCAGAAATAATTTGTCAGAAAATTCACAGAATATCCAGATTTGAGAACCAAGATCAGACCCGCTTGGGGGAGAGGACGAAATTGAAGCGGAGATGGGAGGAAAATGCATGAATGAGGCCAAAAATGGCTTTGACGTGTTTCTTATGAGGAAATTCCAATATAACATGATTAAAAGTTCCAAAAGTTAGATTTTTAATTATATGGAACCTTTACAAAAACTGTTCAATTAACTTCTAAACTCCGTCCTCAATCTTGTATTTTAGATGATATTAGCTATAACACCCTCTTTGGTTCCAGAATGCTATCAAGTCTGACAACTGGAAGGAATTGGACTGACTCTGATGGAATGGGCGGGGCTGACTCTGGAATGGGTGGGGCTGACTCTGGTGCAGCTCCACCTTCTGGTGCAACTCCACCTTTGTGGTTCTGCAGCGAGCACCGCTTGGCTTGGCATCCAAGAGAAATAAGGAGGAGAGCTTCGACGGGTGTAACTTTTTATTTGCGTCAGGCTGTAGATGCACACATCTCATTCCCAGAATCGCACCGAGCACCTGGTGCCGGTCACTGTGCAAACACTGTGAAAACTGAAAATACATAATTTACAAACAAATTAAAGACAATCGCTGACAATCAGGAGCAACAAACAGAAAAAAAGAACAAATACCTTGCTCCTCTTGCCATGGGGTGCAATCAAAGTAATGTCACGTAGAGGCTTGGCACAGCAAGACCATAGACTAAATGTACAAGCATTTGTTAGGGCGACACGTTCTTATTTAATCAATTTTAGTCAAAATACCCGCACTTACGTGGAAGTTTGGTCTGCTGCAACACGCCAAGCCAGGTGGAATGCCAACGCCACGTCCACATCCGGGTTAACGCCCACTTATATGCAATTGAATGAGTGACGTTGACAATCCACCTGCTCGCAGCCATTTACACTCCCACCAAATCATGATTTATGCAAAAAATACTTCACATGATTTTAAAGTAGACAAATGGCAGTTAACAGTACTGTATTTTACTTCCTAATTAAAAACAAAGAGCAAAAACTTAACTCTCAACTAACACAATCAGTTTTTGTACAGGACGTTCAAGAACAGACACACGGTTCTGTCTATCATTCAGACCTCTGTTTGCCATCTGAACTTAACTCTTCGGACTATTCCGTCTTTTCCCTCTGCAGTGCCAATCACACGACCCAGTTGCCACTGACATCTTGGAAGTACATCATCTTTAACAAGGACTATGTCATCCACCTTTACATTGCGGCGCAGTTTGTGCCATTTTTGTCTGAGAGAGGTTACTGAGATATTCTCTTTTCCATCTGCTCCAGAATTGTTCTACAAGAAACTGTACTCCACGCCACCTTTGAAGTGCATACACGTCTTCTTTGACAAAAGTTCCAGGTGGTGGTAAAGCGATTTTAGACTTCATAAGGATAAGACGATAAGGAGTGAGTGGTTCAGGTACGTTAGGTTCGTTAATGTTGTAAACAGTTAAGGGACGACTATTAACAATAGCCATAGCCTCATAAAACAAAGTCCTGCAATGTTGTATCTTCTTTCTGACCAGATGTTGAATAGATGGTAAAAGGTCAGGCTGTACCTAAAATGATCATTGCTGGACGCTACACCTGCTCCAATACTCCTGCTAACTCTTGTAACTCCTGCTTTTATAGCGAGTCTCAAATTGAACAGAAAATGTTGCACTTCTACATAATAAAAAGAAAGAGCAAAGCCCTGTAGGAAGCAGCCATTTGTGATTTGCATAGTAAGTCATCAGCATTTTTTAAATCTTAATTTTTTTTGTATTTTTAGCTGCCATCTCTTGCTTCTTTCATTATTTTCTTTTATTTTTTTTCTTACCTTTCCATTTTTTATTTATTTATTTATTTTTTTTCAGTTGTGATTTTTACTCATCTTAGCAGATGACCTGCTAGGCCGGTAGATTCTCAGCGGGGCCGGTAACTTTTCTGACCAACGGCCCGGCTGGCCAGTTGGTTGTGCAGTTCATTCCCACGCCTGAATAGGCCCCTCTGTTCCCAAATTGCCCCACACTCAGGACCCAATCCCCACGGCCCCACCCAGATCCCCACACGGGGTCGCTCCCCACCCAGACTCACTCAGGAGCAATGCAGCCACCAGGAAGCAACCCACGGCCACCGCCAAGATGCCACAAGGGGCCCCACTCACAACCGCTAGTAGTCCACCCCCTGAGGCAACCCAAGCACCTCCAGAGCAGGGCAGCAGCCCCCCAGCCCCAGACCCACTCCAAACTCAAACCCTCCACCCTATCACCCACATCATCCCGCAGGACAATATCAATGACCCCCCCATCACTGTTATGTGATCAAAAGAGCCCAGAGAGATTGATATGAGGTGGAAGCAGAGGCTATATCAAGTATAATGTGATCTAACAAAATATTTCTATACTGGTTAATGCAAAGAGTATCTTTATTTTTCCAGTTCGTGAGGATAGTTTTCTTAGCGATACATATGGCAGTCAGAACCACGTGAACCAAAGATGTTTCAATCGGGACATCGTCCAGGTTTCCCAGCAAACAAAGAGAGGGGGAAGTTGGGATATGACATTTCAGACACTTTGACAGGTCTTCACATACTCTACCTCGAAATTCCTGGACAGGTGGACAGGACCACAGTGCGTGGATGTAATTGTCAGGAATGTTGTGTGTGCAGTGTGTACAGGTGTCAGACGACACAAACCCCATCCTGAACATCCGATGACTTGTATAGTGTACTCTGCAGCATTTTGAATTGAATTAATTGTAAATTGGGGTGTCTGATCATTTTAAACGTTTTAAAACAAGTTTGGGACCAGAAGTTCTGGTCAAAGCTGATTGATAGACCCACCTCCCATTTTTCAATAGGGATTGCTATTCTATCATCTATTTTGGACAGTGTCTTATAAATTTTGGACTGTAGTTTGGGGTGTTTGAGATTACAGAAGTCTAGTATGAGGATCAGCACCTCCAAATCTGAGACCATGGTTCTCGACCGGAAAAGGGTGGCTTCCCACCTCCGGGTCGGGGGAGAGGTCCTACCTCAAGTGGAGGAGTTTAAGTATCTCGGGGTCTTGTTCACGAGTGAGGGTAGGAGGGATCGGGAGATCGACAGGCGGATTGGTTCGGCGTCTGCAGTGATGCGGACGCTGAGCCGATCTGTCGTGGGGAAGAGGGAGCTGAGCCAGAAAGCCAGGCTCTCGATTTACCGGTCGATCTACGTCCCAATCCTCACCTATGGTCATGAGCTTTGGGTAATGACCGAAAGAACGAGATCGCGGATACAAGCGGCCGAAATGAGTTTCCTCCGTAGGGTGGCCGGGCTCAGCCTTAGAGATAGGGTGAGGAGCTCGGACATTCGGGAGGGACTCGGAGTAGAACCGCTGCTCCTCCGGATCGAAAGGAGCCAGTTGAGGTGGTTTGGGCATCTGGTCAGGATGCCTCCTGGACGCCTCCCCGGGGAGGTGTTTCGGGCATGTCCTGCCGGCAAAAGGACCCCGGGTCGACCCAGGACACGTTGGAGAAGTTACATCTCCAATCTGGTCCGGGAACGCCTTGGGGTCCTGCCGGAGGAGCTGGTGGACAAGGCCGGGGAGAGGACGGCCTGGAGCTCCCTAATTGGGATGCTGCCCCCGCGACCCGGACCCGGATAAGCGGAGGAAGACGACGACGACGACGACGACGAGAAGTCTAGTACCCTTGGTGGTGTTTGTAATTCTACTTTATTACACTTAAACTTTTGTTTAACTATTGATTTAATTTGGTGATATTCTAAAAAGCTATTCTTATCTATTCCAAATTGGGAGCCTATTCTATTAAATGGGATGAAGCCCAATCCTTTATTTATGTGTTCCAGGTATAGGATTCCTTTACTTTTCCAGTGTGTCTGGACACACAACCATTTCTAGGGTTTACAAAGAATGATGTGAAAAGGGAAAAACATCCAGTATGTGGCAGTCCTGTGGGCGAATATGCCTTGTTGATGCTAGAGGTCAGAGGAGAATGAGCAGTTTCATGCTGAATGTTTACATTCTAACCCTCCCACTGTCCTAATGGGTGACCCCGCGAGGAAAGGTGACCATTGAGCAGGGTTGATGGTTTACCCCTTAAGGTCCACGTGGCAGGGGTGAGGTGGTGCTCACTCCTCACCCCTGCCACATGGACCTCAAGGGACAGTGGGAGGGTTACAATAAGATGCACAAAAATGCCAAAATAATGACCTCACTTGTCTACAGCATTTTTAGTCACGTACTTATACGTTTATCAGTAAAAGTGCACTTTAAATTTATTTGTAATGTCCTTTGTGGACTCTCATGTGACTGTTTAAATTTTTCTTATGGCTAAATCTTTGTCCACATAACTCACAGGCAAAGAGTTTCTGTCCTGTGTGGACTCTCATGTGAGTGTTCAAATTTGTCCTTCGATTAAAGCTTTTCCCACAGAGTTCACACACAAACGGTTTCTGCCCTGTGTGGACTCTCATGTGAGTGTTCAAATTTGTCCTTCGATTAAAGCTTTTTCCACAACGTTCACACGCAAACGGTTTCTGTCCTGTGTGGACTCTCATGTGAGAGTTCAAATTTGTCTTTAGAGTAAAGCTTTTTCCACAGATTTCACACACAATTGGTTTCTGTCCTGTGTGGATTCTCATGTGACTGTTTAATGTTGATTTTTCACTAAATCTTTGTTCACAGAGCTCACACACAAAGGGTTTGTCTCTTGTGTGGATTCTCATGTGAGTGTTTAATGTTGGCTTAAAACTAAATCTTTGTCCACATAGCTCACACACAAAGGGTTTTTGTCCTGTGTGGACTCTCATGTGAGTGTTCAAATTTCCCTTTAGAGTAAAGCTTTTTCCACAGAGTTCACACGCAAACGGTCTCTGTCCTGTGTGGATTCTCATGTGAGTGTTCAATGTTGATTTTTGACTAAATCTTTGTTCACAGAGCTCACACGCAAATAGTTTCTGTCCTGTGTGGACTGTCATGTGACGGTTTAATGTGAATTTACGACTAAATCTTTGTTCACAGAGCTCACACGCAAACGGTTTCTGTCCTGTGTGGACTTTCATGTGACAGTTTAATGTGAATTTACGTCTAAATCTTTGTTCACAGAGCTCACAGGCAAAGGGTTTCTCTCTTGTGTGGATTCTCATGTGAGTGTTTAATATTTGCTTAAAACTAAATCTTTGTCCACAGAGCTCACACACAAAGGGTTTTTGTCCTGTGTGGACTCTCATGTGAGTGTTCAAATTTCCCTTTAGAGTAAAGCATTTTCCACAGAGTTCACACGCAAACGGTTTCTGTCCTGTGTGGATTCTCATGTGAGTGTTCAATGTTGATTTTTGACTAAATCTTTGTTCACAGAGCTCACACGCAAACAGTTTCTGTCCTGTGTGGACTCTCATGTGACGGTTTAATGTGAATTTACGACTAAATCTTTGTTCACAGAGCTCACAGGCAAAGGGTTTCTCTCTTGTGTGGACTCTCATGTGTCCGTTTAAACATTTATTATGAATGAGACGAATGTCACAACTAAACGTTTTTGGTTCATTCTGGACTTTCCTGCTAAAGTCTACATGTTGCTTTACTCTAACATTTTTCTCATTAACCACACATCCTGAAGATCTTATTGCTGAATGGCTCGTCACTCTTTCATGTCTCTGGAGAGACCACTTGTGGAGAAACTCTTTACCACACTCGAGGCAGCAAAAGGATTTGTTGACAGTCTTAATATCTGACTCAGAAGACCTGCTCTCATTGCAGTCAGTGTCTCCATCTCCAGTTTCAGAACTAGAGTCTAATAGCTCAACATTTAGATTCACATCATCTCCACTAATTTCAGTCTCTGAAGAATCAGATATCTGTTCATCGGGGTTCAGAACTGGGTTCCTGCTAGATTCTGCTTCTCTACCAGTTTCTGCTGTTGTCTGGTCAGCTGAGCTGTTGGTTGGAACATCTCTGTCCTCTATTTGCTGCTGATAAAGAAGATGTAAGACCAGAGGTTTGTCTTCATCATCCTCACTTTTTATAGAAACTGATATGAATGGAAACCTGGCAGAATTAGTCTCCTTCTTCAAAAGGAGCTGCTCTCCTTCCAGACTGGTCCAGAGTTCCTCCTGTTCATCCTTTATGTGGAACTGTTCTGGGTGCTGCTGGTCCACACCAGCACTCTGATCTTCAGGAGCTTCTTCTTTAACCATCTGGAGAACATCTATGGGAAACAGGAACACAGTATGTGAATTAACCACTGTAACTTTATTTTCACACATATACAGTGGGGCAAAAAAGTATTTAGTCAGCCACCGATTGTGCAAGTTCTCCCACTTAAAATGATGACAGAGGTCAGTAATTTACATCATAGGTACACTTCAACTGTGAGAGACAGAATGTGAAAAAAAATCCATGAATTCACATGGCAGGATTTTTAAATAATTTCTTTGTAAATCAGGGTGGAAAATAAGTATTTGGTCAATAACAAAAATTCAACTCAATTCTTTGTAACATAACCTTTGTTGGCAATAACAGAGGTCAAACGATTACTATAGGTCTTTACCAGGTTTGCACACACAGTAGCTGGTATTTTGGCCCATTCCTCCATGCAGATCTTCTCGAGAGCAGTGATGTTTTGGGGCTGTCGCCGAGCAACACGGACTTTCAACTCCCTCCACAGATTTTCTATGGGGTTGAGGTCTGGAGACTGGCTAGGCCACTCCAAAACTTTCAAATGCTTCTTACGGAGCCACTCCTTTGTTGCCCGGGAGGTGTGTTTGGGATCATTGTCGTGTTGGAAGACCCAGCCACGTTTCATCTTCAAAGCTCTCACTGATGGAAGGAGGTTTTGGCTCAGAATCTCACGATACATGGCCCCATTCATTCTGTCCTTAACACGGATCAGTCGTCCTGTCCCCTTAGCAGAAAAACTGCCCCAAAGCATGATGTTCCCACCCCCATGCTTCACAGTAGGTATGGTGTTCTTGGGATGCAACTCAGTATTCTTCTTCCTCCAAACACGATGAGTTGAGTTTATACCAAAAAGTTCTACTTTGGTTTCATCTGACCACATGACATTCTCCCAATCCTCTGCTGCATCACCCATGTGCTCTCTGGCAAACTTCAGACGGGCCTGGACATGCACTGGCTTCAGCAGCGGAACACATCTGGCACTGCAGGATTTGATTCCCTGCCGTTGTAGTGTGTTACTGATGGTGACCTTTGTTACTGTGGTCCCAGCTCTCTGCAGGTCATTCACCAGGTCCCCCCGTGTGGTTCTGGGATTCTTGCTCACCGTTCTCATGATCATTTTGACCCCACGGGATGCGGGGAGCCCCAGATCGAGGGAGATGATCAGTGGACTTGTATGTCGTCCATTTTCTGATAATTGCTCCCACAGTTGATTTTTTCACACCAAGCTGCTTGCCTATTGTAGATTCACTCTTCCCAGTCTGGTGCAGGTCTACAATTCTTTTCCTGGTGTCCTTCGAAAGCTCTTTGGTCTTGGCCATGGTGGAGTTTGGAGTCTGACTGTTTGAGGCTGTGGACAGGTGTCTTTTATACAGATAATGAGTTCAAACAGGTGCCATTAATACAGGTAACGAGTGGAGGACAGAAAATCTTCTTAAAGAAGACGTTACAGGTCTGTGAGAGCCAGAGATTTTCCTTGTTTGAAGTGACCAAATACTTATTTTCCACCCTGATTTACAAATAAATTCTTTAAAAATCCTGCCATGTGAATTCATGGAATTTTTTTCATATTCTGTCTCTCACTTTTGAAGTGTACCTATGATGTAAATTACTGACCTCTGTCATAATTTTAAGTGGGAGAACTTGCACAATCGGTGGCTGACTAAATACTTTTTTGCCCCACTGTATTAAAGGAGACATAACATGCTTTTAAGTTATTCCTTTTTACATCTAAATCCTTCAGTTGGGGTCTAAATACAGTGGAACTGCAGTTCTTTGGTCTGATTTCCTCATTATTGTTGCTCTACAGACCCTCATCTACCCCTGTTCTGAGGAGAGTCTTGAGAACGAGCCGTTTTTGGGTACTGTCTCTTTAAACTGGAGGAGGAGCTGTAAACTCCGCCCCCCTCCATAGTGCAGACCTGTACTCTCCTCCCCCAGTCGGACTTTGCAGTTCTATAGAGAAATCATTATTTAGCATAGCATATTAGCATTTTTAAAACATGTGGGGAGAGTAGTTCATCAATCTGTTTCAAGGCTGCTAACTCTCTCATGCATTTGTCTGTAGTCACTCACACACACCCGTCACGGCCGACAAGCGAGCAGGCACGTGTGCGCGCACACACACACGTCACGGCCATAGACTGTACATACACACACACACACACACACAAGGAATGCTGCTTGCTTATTTATTTCTATAAAAATGTTTTAAAAAATGATACAGCTCATTAAAACACCATTAAAAGAATATATTTTATTAAGATCTCTATCTATATATATACATACATATAATTATAAATAATTTTATAAGTAGTCTTATTTTATATTGGGTGTCTTAATGGCTGAAAATGGATAAAAAGCAGTTACATTTTAATTTAAAGATTTGAGATTCTAGTCAAAAATAAAGAACATTACTCCAAATGTTCTTTAATGTGATCATTATAATTCTAATGCTTACAACTTTGTTTCTATTGTCTGCAATGCGTAGCCTATATCTTTATTAAATGTGTTTAGCTGTAACGTGGTAATTCTCTCTAATGTGTACAGAGAGGTGGACATCAGTGCTGCAGTGAAACTCCCAAGATCAGTCTGCTTTGCTAACAAATATAGTTAAATCTTACCTGCATTCTAAATAAATACCATTAGGTGGAAACATCAGTAGGCATTGAGTTATTGATACAATCCCTAACAGCCAGAATGGAAGAAGAGCATGCTGGGTCATCCTGGACCTGAGCCTGTTCTGTGTATTTACCTACAGGATGCAATAAATGTCTACAAGGCTGAGTTTGGACCATTACATCTAAAAGAAAACATACAATCAGTGATTTTTTTAAATTGTTTACATTAATATACAAATTTTCTAAGTATTAACCTCACAGCAAATAAGTAGAACTATATAATAAACAGGCTTTAGTAGTTAAACAGGCGTTGTGCACACAGGTGCTTTGTGTCTCGGTGCTGGTGGTGTCTAGGTCTCAGAGTTCCTGTCCTCCTGCCGTCTTCTGTTGTCCTCAGGATAGGAACTGATGTTTCCTGATGATGAGGGAGGGGCAGTATGTGGGCTTCAAACTGGTCCTGGATAACAGTGGGAGACCTCCGTTGTCTCTGAGACCAGAGGGTTGGTGAGATGCAGATCTTCTCTACCTCATCTAGAAACGGAGTTGGTTCAGGGAAAACTTTTCCAAAGACCAGTTCCATGATGTCATCGCCATGTTCTGCAATGATAGACGATAACTTTAATGACATATTTTGTTTACAAGCAGCTTTAGGAAAGTTGGTTCTTTAGCTTTCATGTTTATAGTCACGTTTGTGTTGCTGCAGTGACTTCATATTCTTACAAATGTAATAAAATAGTGACACTAAAATTATACAAATGACTCCTTATGAAAGGAAGCTCATTAGAGAGCAGTGCAGACAGACTTACTACATGCTGCAGCTGTTTTTGTAGGCCAGCTGCTGCTGAACTTGGGGAAAGTTATTCTGCACACGTCCAGATCAGATGGTCGATTACAGAAAATAATGTAATTCAATAATTTCTAAACAGACTAAACAAGTAAAACATCAAATAAATCACTCTGCTGTCATCAGACGGAGTGATTCAGGGGGTGGGGTGTTCTTAATGATGAGGGTGGCTGAGGTGTGTCATCACTCACTTTGGTCTGGTCCAGACCGTCTCTTTACTGGTGGGTCTCCGGGTCTCCTTCCTCCTCAGTAGGTGACGTGAGCTCCAACATCTGAACGTTCTGTGTTCCTTAGAGGAGAAGAAAAGTAACATTAGCAAGCTGGCTAAATTATTTTTTACTAGCATCTCAAGGACTTGGAGAAGCAGATCTTCACTTACCTAAACATCAGACCAGTTTGTCCCAGCTGAGCTCATCAGGGCGTTAGTCTGACAGCCTGTCAGTGAAACACGGCTCCAGACTTCTGGATGTGGACTCTAAAAAGCAAAGGAACATTTTTACTTTTGTTTTAATCGTTTTACAGGTGATTTTATCGGCTTTCCGAGGCTCACGCTCATACAGACGGTGAGCTTTGCTGCGTCTGACTGATGCAGAGTTAGTTTTTATATCTGCAGTGAGACAAAAAACTAACCTCACTTCACTCAGAGATCGTTCTTTAAAACTCTATTAGATCCACTGTGTTGACGCACTTTAATGACTTTGTCACGCTGCATTTTAGCTGATATGGGACTTTATTTACTGGATGCTAAGATTACATCACACTCATGTAGAATAACACACAGGCTCTCTGCTGTTACAATCAGTGGGAGGTTATCATCTGGTGTAAAAGAAGGCGTTGATCAGAAATCACGTTTTATTCCACGAAAATCAGCCAAATCCACATTAATCTGGGTGCTAACTTTACTAACATACTGTGCTAGCGATAGCAAGCCGGATGCTAACGCTTTAGTGCTGCTAATGCCCGTAAACCTAAAGTAAAGTTTGTCGACATTTTAGAGTGATATGAAGCTTACCGCTCTGCTGCTGTGTCCCGTCGCTGCCACATTCAGATGGAAATGACTCCTTTTAGATAGATGAAGCCCTCGGTACTTACTAGCCTGGAGACACGAACGAACGAACGAACCGCGCGCGCACGCACGCACGCACACACACACACACACACACAACTTTTTCTTCTGTGTTTTTTTTAGCAGTAGTGTCATCAGCTCCTGGGTTTAAATACTGCCACACCACCCTTCCTTAAAACGAGGAACAGTTTTGAGCTGTGTGTGGCTAAAATAACCAGACAGTCTGCATTTTTCCAATAGGACTACAAAAAATCTTAGCGAGAAGAAAAAATGGCGGATTGGCTCTGTGTTTAGCCGAGGGCCATTACCATATTTGGTAGTTATCCTGACGAAAAAAATTACTGATGTAATAGATAATTTGAAAAACTGAATGGGTGGACAAATATGCGCAAAACTTAATTATTAAATATCTAAATAGCAACTCCAGTGAATAATATAAGCCTTTTTGCTCAGTTAGACACTTAAAATGTGAAACACACCGTGTTAATGGATAAAAAAGTGGGTTTTTCATGTTATGTCTCCTTTAACAAACAGTTGAATTACTGGTTTAAGTTGGTGGGATCAGAACTAACTCGAAGAACATGAATTAACTTTTGCATTGAGTGACTTTTTTTTATCTGAGGTGAATGTATAAATATTTTTTAAAAAGTAGAATTACTAGAATTGATCAAATTTTTCTGTTTTGGTGGCCTTGTCTTGACAACCTCAAACTCTGGTAAAAGGCCTGTATTTATATAATGCCTTCTAGGTTCTACAATATTTAGTTGGGGCTTTTTGGCGTGGATGACAGCAGCAATGTAGCGTGGCATGGAGTCTATCAGTCTGTGGTGCTGCTCAGGTGTCATGCAGGTGTCTCTTTCTGTTCCAACGCTGCTGCACGCAGTATTTTTAATTTATTGAGCCAACAATTTATTTTTACTCAGTAAAAGATATGATTTAAAATGTAGCGACTTACAATTCTTTTTAAAAAACTTACTCAAGTAAAAGTTAAAGTACAGCTTTAAAGGAGCATGGGGCAGGATGAAGAAACGAAACTCATTAGCGACGCACTCAGCGCTGTAAGTAACTGCAGCCCGGCACGAGAGCGCGCACAAACTCTTCACTAGAAAAAAAGTTAGTTATGTACGGCCAGAGCGCGGCTCGAACAAGGCACCGTGTCGAGCGATGAGGTAAGTAACATTGTTACTTTAGTCTAACATTTGTAAAATTCCATGACAACATTAGCATTTTAAAGCAAGTGCTCTTTCCTATGAAATATTCATAAGCCAGTTTTGTGACTGGCGAGCAAGACAGTCACATGATGCTACTTTATCAGCACAAGGCTTTGTGGCTGCAGGTGATTTCTGATGTTTTTAGACAAATTACAGTTATTATTTTGCACTAAGCTTACTAACAAGCTAATGTTATTGTTTATACATCATGTAAGAACATCCAATTTCAAGTCACTGACACCATTTGTGAAACCAATTTCATTACAGGACAGGCATCACAACAATGTAAATAAGAACATAAATATCAATGTTTAGTTCAAAAAATGCGGTGCAATGCGAATCGGGTGGCAGACCAAGGCGGGAGCCTTGGCGGTCCAATCCCCGGACAAGAAAACTAGTTTTTGGGACATGGAACGTCACCTCGCTGGCGGGGAAGGAGCCGGAGCTTGTGGCAGAGGTGGAGCGGTACCGGCTAGATATAGTCGGACTCACCTCGACACATTGCATTGGCTCTGGAACCCGAGACCTGGAGAGGGGTTGGACACTCTACTTTGCTGGAGTTGCTCCGGGTGAGAGGCGGAGGGCTGGGGTTGGCTTTTTGTTAGCCCCGAAACTCTCTGCCTGTGTGTTGGGGTTTACCCCGGGGGACAAGAGGGTAGCTTCCTTGCGCCTTCGGGTCGGGGAACGGGTCCTGACTGTTGTTTGTGCTTATGGGCCAAATATCAGTTCAGAGTACCCACCCTTTTTGGAGTCCCTGGGACGAGTGCTAGATAGTGCTCCATCAGGGGACTCCATTGTCCTGCTGGGGGACTTCAATGCTCACGTGGGCAATGACAGCTTGACCTGGAGGGGTGTGATTGGGAGGAACGGCCCACCTAATCTGAACTCGAGCGGTGTTTTGTTATTGGACTTCTGTGCAAGCCGCAGTTTGGCCATAACGAACACCATGTTCGAACATAAGGATGCCCACCGGTACACTTGGTACCAGGGCAGCCTAGGTCACAGGTCGATGATAGATTTTGTAGTCGTATCATCTGACCTGCGGCCGTATGTTTTGGACACCCGAGTGAAGAGAGGGGCGGAGCTGTCAACTGATCACCACCTGGTGGTGAGTTGGATCAGATGGCAAGGGAACATGCCGCGTAGACCTGGCAGACCCAAACGCATAGTGAGGGTCTGCTGGGAACGCCTGGCAGAAGAACCTGTCAAGACGGTCTTCAACTCCCACCTCCGGCAGAGCTTTGACCACGTCCCGAGAGCAGTGGGGGACATTGAGTCCGAGTGGGCCTTGTTCCACTCTGCGATTGTCGAGGCGGCTGTTGCTAGCTGTGGTCGTAAGGTGGCCGGTGCCAGTCGTGGTGGCAACCCCCGTACCAGCTGGTGGACACCAGAGGTTCGGGGAGCCGTCAGGCTGAAGAAGGAGGCCTACAGGGCGTGGCTGGTCTGTGGGTCTCCGGAGGCAGCAGACAGGTACCGGATAGCCAAGCGGGGTGCAGCAGTGGCAGTTGCCGAGGCAAAATCTCGGGCGTGGGAGGGGTTTGGTGAGGCCATGGAGAAAGACTATCGATCGGCTCCAAAGAGGTTCTGGCAAACTGTCCGGCGCCTCAGGAGAGGAAGGCAGCAACTCGCTCACACTGTTTACAGTGGGGATGGGGAGCTGCTGACGTCAACTGAGGCTATAGTCGGACGGTGGAAGGAATACTTTGAGGAGCTCCTCAATCCCACCAATGCGCATTCCGAGGAGGAACCAGAGCTGGGAGGCCTGGGGATGGACTGTCCGATCTCGGGGGCAGAAGTTGCTGAGGTAGTCAAACAACTACACAGCGGCGGAGCCCCGGGGGCGGATGAGGTTCGTCCTGGGTATCTCAAGGCTATGGATGTTGTAGGGCTGTCATGGTTGACACGTCTCTACAACATTGCGTGGTCATCGGGGGCAGTTCCTAGGGAGTGGCAGACCGGGGTGGTGGTCCCCATCTTTAAGAAGGGTGACCTGAGGGTGTGTTCCAACTATAGGGGGATCACACTCCTCAGCCTCCCTGGAAAGGTCTACGCCAAGGTACTGGAGAGGAGGGTCCGATCGATAGTTGAATCTCAGATAGAGGAGGAGCAATGTGGTTTTCGTCCTGGCCGTGGAACTGTGGACCAGCTCTATACCCTTACAAGGGTGATGGAGGGGGCATGGGAGTTTGCCCAACCAATCCACATGTGCTTTGTGGATTTGGAGAAGGCTTATGACCGTGTCCCCAGGGGCACCCTGTGGGGGACGCTCCAGGAGTATGGGGTGGGTGGCTTTCTGTTAAGGGCCATTCAGTCCCTTTACCAGAGGAGCGTGAGTTTGGTCCGCATAGCCGGTAGTAAGTCGGACCTGTTCCCAGTGAGGGTTGGACTCCGCCAGGGCTGCCCTTTGTCACCGGTTCTGTTCATCACTTTTATGGACAGAATTTCTAGACGCAGCCGTGGTGTGGAGTGTGTCGAGTTTGGTGGCAGGAGAATCTCGTCTCTGCTTTTTGCAGATGATGTGGTCCTCCTAGCTTCATCCAGCTCTGACCTTCAGCTCTTGCTGGGTAGGTTCGCGGCCGAATGTGAAGCGGCTGGGATGAGGATCAGCACCTCCAAATCTGAGACCATGGTTCTCGACCGGAAAAGGGTGGCTTGCCACCTCCGGGTCGGGGGAGAGGTCCTACCTCAAGTGGAGGAGTTTAAGTATCTCGGGGTCTTGTTCACGAGTGAGGGTAGGAGGGATCGGGAGATCGACAGGCGGATTGGTTCGGCGTCTGCAGTGATGCGGACGCTGAGCCGATCTGTCGTGGGGAAGAGGGAGCTGAGCCAGAAAGCCAGGCTCTCGATTTACCGGTCGATCTACGTCCCATTCCTCACCTATGGTCATGAGCTTTGGGTAATGACCGAAAGAACGAGATCGCGGATACAAGCGGCCGAAATGAGTTTCCTCCGTAGGGTGGCCGGGCTCAGCCTTAGAGATAGGGTGAGGAGCTCGGACATTCGGGAGGGACTCGGAGTAGAACCGCTGCTCCTCCGGATCGAAAGGAGCCAGTTGAGGTGGTTTGGGCATCTGGTCAGGATGCCTCCTGGACGCCTCCCCGGAGAGGTGTTTCGGGCATGTCCTGCCGGCAGAAGGCCCCTGGGTCGACCCAGGACACGTTGGAGAGGTTACATCTCCAATCTGGTCCGGGAACGCCTTGGGGTCCTGCCGGAGGAGCTGGTGGACAAGGCCGGGGAGAGGACGGCCTGGAACTCCCTAATTGGGATGCTGCCCCCGCGACCCGGACCCGGACCCGGATAAGCGGAGGAAGACGAAGACGAAGTAGTTCAAAAAATGCATCAAAATAAAATCATAATATCAACAAGACCTACAGGGTAATAGTCATTTTTATCATTACTGTCATTGATTTTCAGGAATTCACATTGGAAGGAGTGATGGAAGACAGTTCAAATGAGGAGCATGTGCCTGAGCCTACCACAGACTTTGATGTGTCGTGGGAAAGTCTGAGACCAGGAGCTAAAGGAAAGGGGAGAGGAAAGGTCGCTCCGAGGGTCGGGGAAGGACACACTCAAGGGGTGAGGGCAGCATGTTGAGGTCCAGAGCTCCTTCAAGAGGACCAGGGCGCCGGGGTAGGCAGCGAACAGCTTTCAGAGAAGAGGGCCGAGACCGGCTTGCACAGCTGAGAGCTGCCAGTATAGCTGAGATGCAGGTTGGTTGTAGCCATTTGTGTAAAAAAATAAAATAATAGAGATGCCAAAAACGAAAACATCACTCACTGGAGATTTGAATCTAGTCATGTAAACATATGTTCTTTAATTTCTAGACAGCTTTACAACACCTGAGCCAGGAGGAGATTATATTCTCGAGAGTGGTGACCCGTCTTCCAGGGGTGATGCTGGATATCCTGGAGTTTCGGCAAGAGACGCCAGGACACCGTCTTCCTGACTGAGGGCACCCTAACCCAAAAATCCAAACCGTTTATCTACAACTACAGTAGTTCCAAAACAGCACAATACCTCAAAATAACTTTAGCTGAAGACAGCATTTTCACCCAAAAATAAACAGTTTGTGCAATATATTTATTTTTATTTATGTACAAAAAAGTTCTGTTATTTGCATTTGTACATAGTATTTTTTCTTAATTTCTAATAAATCTGTGTGCATGAAAGAAGTCATTCCTGTCTTTTGATGCTTCACGTAGCTGGGGCCTTTATGGAGAGAGAACAGCAGCATTAGATCATACATAGATTACATGAGAATGCAGTTCTGGAAACTCCAGTTCTGAAGTTGACCTGTAAAAAAAAACAAAAGCTACAACTTTATAGATTATTAGGAATCACACTTTTGATTGCCTTTTCACCCACAATTGTCATTTCTATATGGAAATTATCAGCTTTGATATTGACACTTTAGCTTTTTTGCTTATGAAAATGTTATTAATATACCTAAAGGTCAGATTGGTGACATCCTTCAACCAGCGTCTGCTGAACATGATTCGTTGAAGAGCCTCGTGTGGTGGAGATCATGGCACCATGAGCTCTTTATCACTGGTCGTTGCATCAAGTGGTCCATGGTCACATTTGCCACAGGTCCATTCATGCTTCCCTGTGACATGGTGAAGCACACCCACCCACATGTCCTAACAGAAAAAATAAGTTTTATTTGAAAACTTTACATGTGACGGAAGCGCTCACCAACAGAAACACGAGAGCTGGCAC
Organism: Nothobranchius furzeri; assembly: GCF_043380555.1. Lineage (NCBI taxonomy): Eukaryota > Metazoa > Chordata > Actinopteri > Cyprinodontiformes > Nothobranchiidae > Nothobranchius > Nothobranchius furzeri. The sequence goes on from NC_091754.1 coordinate 63,325,958, forward strand.
TGTTATGAAAAGAAAGGTAATTATGTCAATGTGCATTGTTGTCTTGTTGTCCAAAAGATGTCACAATACTTACAATAAACATATCACGATGTTGTGCTTTCTGGCAAATGTACCCAAATTGGTTGAAGATGTCCTTCAGCCACACAAGTAGGATGGAAATTCCCTTTAGAATCCTAGCCTGTGAACAAGGATAAAACAACAATTCCATCTTTTAGTACTTTTTAAAACATAGAAGGGTTTTATTTACCTGCAACGTTTTGTTTGCGGCTGCAAACTTCGTCAGCCTGACAAAGTTTTCATAACAGTTCTATTCTGTTATGAAAACAATAAATAAAAGCAGAATTAATATATTGTTTTAAGACTTTGGAGTTTAAAAAAAGAGTGTAGATAAGAAGACATTGCAACTCACACACTGTTGAGTAAGTTGTTTGCTTGGTCCTCATCAATTTGGACTGCATCTGTAGCTAGATCCATGGATTTGAAACTATAGACAACACAATAATATTTGTTGCACGTAAAGATAAATACTGGAACTTACCTGAAATGGTACTGTTTCTAAAGAGATAAATGTGGAGCCTAATACATCTGTCATTAACCCTTTCTTCAAATAACAACAATCTGCCGTGAATTGAAACTTCACAAAATAAATATATATAATGACCTATATTTGCTTATCTATTGTGTTTTTATCTTTTTTTGCACATAGTACAGCAGTAATTTCCTGCATATATGGCAAGACTTCTCATGAACAAATTTACCTTTCTGCAAAAGGATCCAAATCTCGGTCATCAGCTAAGGCCTCAACACCAGCCATTAGAAAATCTTCCCTGTAAAGATAATGTCAGAAGTGTTTGGTGGTGTGATGTTAGTTCTGAACCAAGTGTGGATATGCAAGGTGTAATTTAATGAATGAAATATCATAGCACAAAAACGTAAATATTTGTTTTACAGAAAAGATACTAACCCCTCAGACACAGGTTCAGTTGGAGATAATCGATGCGACATTTTAGCTGCTGTTCTCTTACTGGGTGTGGAGGTTGCCTTCACATTAACTCCCTGAATTGCAGTTTCAGGAGCCTGCTTCTTCCGGTAGCTGGAAAACACATTTTTAAACAAAAATGTCAACAAGTTGGTTGAGACTCTACACCTTCTGTTTACATAGATCAATAATGGCTAAGCATCTTTACCTGTGGCACAACTAGTAATATGAAAATGCAGGTCAGTTATAAAAAAATTTATTTATCATTTTCACAAACATATTTTATTCTGACCTACATTCAACAGGACAAATTTAGAAAAATAAACACAAACTTCTGCACAACTTTACTTTTAGTCAAACATGTTGTTATGGCTGACTTATTATTTATTCTTATGTAGCACAGCAATAGCGCTAGGGAAATATATTCTGATGGGGTTCTGTTACACAAACCCCACGAATAACATTATCTACTAAAGTAACAGTCCTGCTTAGAGGTTGGACTGTAGATCAAATATGACATAATTCTAAAGACTCATCTTTGGTTTGGAAAATGTCTGTTCTCTTCTACAAACTGAAGCGTGATCGCAGCTAACATGCTAACGCACGCTAGCTCTCTCCGGCTGAGCGGTGACGTCATATAATCAAATCAAGCTCTGTTTACTTTTCTCGTCAGAATAAACGGAGCATCCATTTATCTCCAAACACATGCGGCGTGTCGTCCACAAAACGTAGAAGTGATCCGGTTACTCCTTAGTTGCTTTTAGCTTTTTCAAACTGATCAGGAAGCCATATGCTAAACACCGTTAGCTTAGATCAGTTTCTTGTTCATCTGCACAAAGATTTGTTAGATTACCTAAATCAGCATTATCTAAATCCATAAGTTTTATTTTATTTTCTCAAATTGTGCAGATACAGCTCTGATGTTTACCTACTCGTTACTGAAACCTACAGCAGAAATAAGGAGACCAACACTTACCTGCTCACTAGAAAATGCGCCATGTCCGCATCCTTTTTCAGGCCCAAATCCAGTTGAAGCAGCCTCCATTCTTCCAGAGCGTAACCAATAGACATTTGGGTCCCTGACCGACTTTTATCATATTTTCTTTTTGACTCTTGAGATACCGCTGATAAAACCTTCTTCTTTGTGCCACTCTTTAGTGGGCTTTGAGTTGCGCTTGGTCGTTTGCTAGTTGTAGAATCCATTTCCAGGGTTCTTCCTCTTCTGTTTGAGGTTTTAACGTGGCTAGTAGTGAGACGCATTACCGCCACCTAGCAAGCTTCCAAATGTTTTTCTGGGTTTGAACCTTGTCGAGAACGCACTTGAAGCGTCAATTAACGTCACATCCGTAAAACTGCGCGTGAAATTCGGATCAGAAATGTTTTGCATTTGGCAGCACACAGCCTGTTTAACAAAATGGAATGATAAACTGGTTTCATCATTCTTTTTAGTTTAGAATGCTTCATCACCCATAAGCTTCACAAGAATGAACATGTATCCTATTTACTTCTTGTTTTTGGACAATTCCTGCCCCATGCTCCTTTAAAAAATGACTTAAAAAGTGTAAATATACAAAAAAAAAAGCTACTCAATTACAGTAACGTGAGTAAATATAATTCGTTACTTTCCACCTCTGGATCCTGGTGTTAGTGCACAAAACTAATGTGATCTCAGAGAAAGTCAATGCATGGTATGGGCTAGTTTAAGCCCAAAAATTGGATTCACTGAGGGACTGGAACGATCAGTTAAAGACTGAAAGGCAGAGAGAAAATTATCTCTGCCTGACCCCAACAATTCTTCCAATCTGAATCTGGTGCCCTGGTAACCTTAAACTACGAGAAGTTAAATCCCCCACAAAGGAATGCAGACAGATGCTGTGAAAACCTGACCATGGATTGGTGGACTCATCCTGGCGAGGACATCAACTGAAGGAGTCAATGTACTCTTCACTCTCCCTCGATCCCCCCCCCCCCCCCCCCAAACCAAAACAAACGAGAGAAGTGGTAAAGAAGAAGGTAACTAATCATGCTTAAAATCAGCTCCAAAGAGAAAGGAATATATCGAGACAAATTGTGTCAGGATGCCAAAAAAAGACACTTACAGAAGATCGAGTGTCTTGGAAATGTGGACCCGTATGAGCTACGGCAATGGCGAAGAGACCCAGACGATCTACCCCCTTTGTCCTTCCCAGATATATTTTCGTATGTGGTCTGTGGAATCGGTGCCTACACCGCAAAACAGTTTCAGAATTACAAGTCTTTGGAGGCGCACATTCAGTTCACCAATGGCTGGGTGCATGATTTGGATATTTTTAAGCCTCGTCATTGCGAATATGTGATCATTCATGCAAAGGTAAGTCACTTTTACAACTTTCACTACAACTTCATTAGTAACAATCAATCAAAATTCTGATAACTTTGCGAATCCAACTCACTCTGAAACAAGTTGCTACTTTGTAGCTGATTTGTGTTCTGTGATAATAAAAATATAAATCTGAATTTAGTTTCATGCACTTATTGATGGATTTCAGAAACCCCTAACCACATTATATATTCATAACTCACTTAAAGCTGAAATTTAAATAGAACTAGATGCTTATTTTCTATTGAAAGTTATGACATCCTTACATTATGCCAGTCCAATATTCCCCCCAGTATAAACGCCAATTTTCTAAACACATCCATTGTTACATAAATAAAAGACTAAAAAATAACATACATTTGTGTTGCCCTGGCCTTATTCAAGTTAATGCCATGACATTTATGTGGTTTTTCTGTTGCACGTATTGCACTCCCAAAGGCTCAATGAACCGGCTTTGCTTCCATGGGTCATTGTGAATGTCACCGGCAACCTTCCGATTACGGGGCGAGCACTTAACTCCTGTGCCACCGTCGCCCCATGTTGATGATGAAGAGAAATATACAATTAGTTCCTTGCCATTGATTTGTTTACTTTTTTCAATGCCATTTATACTTGAACATTTGGATTTGATTACAGTGTAGTAGTTATTTTAGTCATTTGTTTAAAGTGGCTATTTATTTTAAATACATATTTTTTAAGGTTGACTTGTACAGCACTCAAGTCAAGTGTGGACGGGAGTTTTAGATTTTCATTTTGATAATGAAGAAAACAAGTATATGAGAAGACCAGTGGTTTTTCTTTGATTTGTTCACATATTGTTTATGTTTTGAATGTTTGGATTTGTATAATTTAAACCTGCACTACTGTAACATGTTCCAGAAAAATAAGCTGTTTGTTCCTTTACTTGTGAAAAGTTGCACTTTTGCTAAGGCTTTGTGTTATTTTAGGTTTAATAAACACTGTTAAACCTTTTCTAAACTATTTCAGTTTGTGTAGAACAGGACTATCAATGCTTTCTGAACATATGCAACAACCTTTTAAAAATACTGCGATAATACCGAAAACCGTGATCATTTTGGTCACAATACCGTGAGGTTACATTTTCACACCGTGGCAACCCTAGTCACCCACCTGGCAGGGTCTGACCCAAACCACAATTCCTGTTCTTTCACTGTGCAATTAAAAGCTTTTGCATATTTGCACCAAGCTGTCGTTGCATTACAACACACAAAAAATGTGAAACTATCATGTTGTCTTACTGTATATAGGGATGCACCGATACAGTACTGGTATTGGTGCCGATACAGATACTGATACCAGTATCGGTATCGGTAAAAGTTAACAGATACCAGTAACTGATACCAATGCAGTTGCTTGAAAGTGACTTCACTGTAACTTGTCATTTCTGTTCACCTAATATTTTAGTTTTGTGATCACTTATATTACTTTTTATCTACCTCACAAACTTTTCCTATTGAAAACAGAAGAAAATAAAACCTGTATTCCAATTCATTGCATTATTTTGTGTGGTAGAAATATCTATATCGGTAATCGATATCAGCGAGTACTCAGATCCAAGTATCGGTATCGTATCGGTTTGGAAAAAAGTGGTATCATTGCATCCCTAACTGTATATTATTGCTTATCAAGGATGAAGGGATAAGTTCTTGATTAGCATTCAGTGAATCTTGAGTTGAATAAAAATAAAAGAAGAAAATCTTTAAATGTTTTGCTTTATTCTAAGTATTTACAAAGCACAAAAGCAGATTAGTTCATATATAGACATAATCTCATTAAGGTTTAATGCACAACTTATGTAAAATTGTGTGAATAAAAATCAGATCATTCAGTTAATCATTTAGAAAACATCCCTATATACACAGTGCAGCACATAAACATTTAACAAGAGCAGGTTTCATTGTTACCTGGTTTTACTACCACACTGGGACACATGTTCACCAAAATGCAGCAAACATTTACTATCTTGTCCAGAAGGGTGATCTCTTCACCCTCACATGGAATAAGTCCTCGGATTGGCATTGTGGTACGTAACATTTTGTATTTGTTGCGCAAGCTCCCGATGACTCGCTCAACGTGTGTTCTCAGGTGGGCTATAGCTCTTGTGGCATCAAGTTGACAAAACCTCTTGTAAATGAAGGGATCTTAACCTCTGCACACATAATTCCAGTCGTGCGTGACGGTCTGACTTTGAAGCAGAGACTTCAGAATGACCCACGTGGAGCGTTGGAATCACGTCAGGATTTGTTTCATCCATTTCAAAGGCAGGTTTACCTGCAATAATGCAAAGAAAGATTAACGTGTGTATGAAATATAAATACTTTTTTAAAAAATCAATTAATCTTCTGGTTATTTGTTCTAATTTTCTTTGACCTCACACCATTATTATTTGTGTTGTCTAGAGTTTTTCTTTTGTGTTTCAGAAAAACAAAAACTATCTGTTTACAATTCGTAGACCAAAGGCCTAAGACCGTGCCTGCAGAAGCTAACGGGATCTAAAAACAACAACTCAGAGCGCATCGGAAAATACCAAAGATAAAAGGAGGAATATGAGCGGTTATGTGGAACTTACCAGGATAAAAATGTCTGGAACACACTAGAAGATATTTGGTGATGGTAGAGAACTGGAGATCCACTCGTCTCACAGCTGCAATCCAGGCTAGCCGTCTTCTTTTGGTTACATCGGACACATGTGCTCCCTCACGTTGCTTCCAGGCAGGGAAGGAATAAAAAGATAGCCCATTTTCAAGCTTATTACCTTCCCGGTCGTGCGACCCGACATTACAGCCTACTACACAGCAAGTCCTACCCATTGCTGATGTAATAAGGGTGCCATCCTGCTGCTATCCGTTTGTTCCTCAGTCCTCGGTGACAAGAAAGATGGCGTTACCAGGGCGCGCCCCCATCGTGCAATGTCACACTCCAAAGCCCCATTAGAGTCTCATGTCGTGTGAACTGTTGATGTTCGTGCTTATATGTTTGAGGTGTTTTGCATAGCAAAGTTAGCCCCTGTCGAGAGTAACTCTGAAATGCCTTTTTGTCCCTCTCCCCCATTTATCCTCATGTAACCCTTTTCTATCTAACTGAAAGGAGCGCCTTGAATGGCAGCTCTCGTGGTCTGCCTGCATCGGTTTGGTTCTACATGTTTTGTGTGTGTAACCTCGCTCAGGCTGAACTGCGGAGTCAAATTTCTGTGCTTCGGGACGCTGGGGCACTGACGATAAAGCTGATTCTGAAAATGGCAGGAGGAAACGATCGTGACAGTTTTTTAAACTGTCTGTCAAATGAAAACATGTCTCAGCATGTAGGTGTTGTCTCTGTACCTGCTTGTAACTTACATTGATAATAACGTGTTAAATTAAGGCTCATCCAGAAAATAAAACCTGGCGCAGCTACCTGGGCACCAGATTCAGTGGAGTAATGTTTTTGGACGGCTACTTTTAACTATTACTTGATTATAAATATGTTGCAGTAGTGCTAATCTTACTTAAGTGATATATTTTCAGCATATTTTGAGCTCATTTGTTTCCTTTGAAGTCGAAGAGATCTACGATGGGGTGCATGGTGGCGCAGTGGTTAGCACTGTTGCCTCGCAGCACGAAGGTTGCAGGTTCAAAAACTCGGCTGCAGCCTTGCTACGTGGAGTTGCGTGTTCTCCCCATGCATGCGTGGGTTTCCTCCGGGTACTCCGGTTTCCCCCACAGATCACAACATGCCCTATAGGTTATAAATTGTAAGTCGCTTTGGATAAAAAGCATCTGCCAAATAAATAAACATAAACGATGACGACTGTAGCCAATTTCTGAAAATACCGACTTCTATCATCCTAGGAACCACACACACACACACACACACACACACACACACACACACACACACACACACACACACACACCAGTACCTGTGTCCATGCTGATGAAGCAGTCCCAGCTGATGGATGATCCTGAAGTGGTAGCAGGTTTTCTTTAGCCGTGTTTAGCTAACAGCTGCAATAGAAACAAAGCAGGAGAGCTGATTAAGATGCTGCTTCAGAACAACGCAGGCAGGGGCGCCGTAAAGCGGTGAAAGATTAGGAAGATTCTAAGGGCCCACAGCTGTCAGGGGCCCAAAAACGTTTCAAAGTCGAATAAAAAAATATGAAGTTTAAAAATCATTAGTACTTTACTTTGCAGTATTTTTTTCTCATTTAAGACATTAAACAAACAATCTTTTAGTCTTTATGAAATGTATATGTAGCCCAGTGTTTTACCAAGTTATGGTGAATTCCTACACTCTTCTGTCATTTAATGCACCTTGCCTAAGTCATGTGACGTTGATCACATGATCAAAGGCCTGCACTGGCTTCCTCCCTGCAGACATGTGGGGGAAAGCCAAGTGACAGAGCTGTTGCAGGTCAGTACACCAAAAACCAAAGCTTTTCTTATCTCAAATGCATTTGTTTGACATTCACTAAGATATTACTTGACTCAGACACCGACAACTGTGAGCTGGAGCCTTGTAGGGTCATCATACACCATACAGAAGCTGGAATTGGTGAGTTTTAAGATGAGTGTGTTTGTTTGTGTCATATTAGCAACTAGCATGCTAGTGGGTTGCATGCTGGTAGCAAATGCAATACCATGTATGATGAATGCTGTTTCAAACAATTGTAACGTGAGGAAATATGGGTTTTCTGTCACAAAGGTGGTGTTGGACTCAGCTGGGTCAAGAGCTGGGTCGCTGAGAACTTTCACCCACAGATTGAGACCTTTGCAGACATGAAGTCTGCAAGAGTCTGCTGGAAACCATAACATCTGCCACCTGCAGCTTCGTGCCAGAAGATGTTGTTCCCACAGAAGATGTTGTTCCCATGGAAGTAGTCATAACATAACAAGTCTTAAACTTCCTTTCTTGATTTTAATGTTAAAGAATAATCATTATCATTTTGCTCATTATAAATGTGTTTTAATCAAATGAATGATTCATATGCTTTGAGTAATTATAATGGATTAATGAATCCATACTTAATACTTAATAATGTTTGAGGATGTTTGTTAACGACCTTCACGCACACACACACTCAAACACACCCACACACAGATTCTCACAGTAAACTCCAAAACACATTTGCTGACACACACGTTTTGCTTTGAGAAGAGAAAGGCTTTTGGTAAGTTTCAGTTTTAGGATTCAGTTTGGGTTGGACAATGAAAGAGAGAGGACCTGAAGAAATCAAAGGGGGGACAGAGCCGATCGGCTCATTTCTCCCCCCCCCCCCCCCCCCCACGCTGTTCCTGTCAGCCAGACAGAATAGCTGAATCGCAACTTCTAACGCAGACTCATACCGAGTCTTTTGATTTCTGAGTGAACTAAACTTAACAAAACACATCTGTAAACGTTTTTCCATCGACGTGTACCGCGGGCATCTCTGGACCGGGCCGCGGACACCTCCGTCTCCTCTGCCAGCCGCTGGTGTCACCTGGATGAACATCACCATCCTCTGGCGTCCCGGATCTAAAAGAGGGTCCGACTTTCGGTGAGGCAGAACACGGTAGTTAGCGTTTGATGCAGTTTTTCAATAAGACCTAAGTTTATCCAAACCATCACTTCACTCAGACACCTGTTCTTCCTGAAGCAAAATCAAATGCACACCCACATGCCTTCATCTCACCTCATGTTCAATCTTCACACATTCACCACAAGGTCTATTTGAGCAAGAACAGCATGTCAACTGTTAAAGATTGTCCCACAAAGTTGCCAATGTTGATTGTTATTTCATAAGAGCATAAACCATAGTCCTACATAATTGGCAGAGCCTAATTTAGGTTCACAACATATTGGCGAGCTTATCCAGACTTCTATATCTGCGATATATCCATTTATTCCATCTAACGGATGGATATTAAATTCTTCAGATTAACCTAATGATTTTGAAATTGTCAAACAGGAAATAACAATCTCTCTCTCTCTCTCTCTCTCTCTCTCTCTCTCTCTCTCTCTCTCTCTCTCTCTCTCTCTCTCTCTCTCTCTCTCTCTCTCTCTCTCTCTCTCTCTCTCTCTCTCTCTCTCTCTCTCTCTCTCTCTCTCTCTCTCTCTCTCTCTCTCTCTCTCTCTCTCTCTCTCTCTCTCTCTCTCTCTCTCTCTCTCTCTCTCTCACACACACACACACACACACACACACACACACAGGGAGAGAGAGAGGAAAAGAGCTGAGGAAATGGAGGAAAAACTACAGCTGAGCCGAGGCGTGCCTCGACTGGGGCGCATCTGATCCGAACTGAGCAGCGGCCGAATCTCGTGAGCGATTCGCTTCTCGGCGCTTCCGCAGCCGGTGTGTCCCCGGCGTAAACGCCGGCTTTCAGCCACTCCCCCTGCGGCTTCCGTCTGCTCTCGTCTGTTTTCCAGGCGAGGCGCAGCTCAACTCGAACACGGCCATTCTCTGCGCCTCCCGTCTTCTTTAAACCGCCAAGAATCGTTCCACCTACGCACACGCTTCTCTGCTTCATACCGTGTCGAACTGTCTCGCTTCTCCTCACCAGTTTTAAAGCGTTTTGCCGGAGATTTCATCAAGAAATCCCATCCCTGTGGCGGCGCCATCTTCCTGCGTGCTTGTGTGTTTCTAGCGTGGTTCCACTTCGTCTTTAATAGTGAACTTATAGTTCACGTGACTAGAACTAGAATCGTGCAGTACGTGCACGAATCGTACAAGTGCAGTACATGGCTAGAGGCGCGCAGGTTCACGCGCGCGAAACGAAAACGGCAGCTTCCTACAGGGCGGGGCCATGATGTAGGTGAAAGGCGGTGTATAAATGACAAATAAGGCTTGGGCGCCACCCGGGCGGTAAGTCGTCATGTATTTACTGCCCGACGAGAAAATTTAGCGCCATTGGCGCTCGGGCGCTTTAACGGTCCACCCCTGCAAGGCATTACAACCAAACAAGGCGCTGTACACTAAAAATGTTAGTTAATTAAACCGGCATTATACAAACATGTCGAGCACAGATAGAAGATAAAAAGGAAATACAACAAAATTCCCAAAACTAACAGCTAAAAATCAATAAGACACAGGGAGAGGAAAAAATTAGAAAAACATTTTAAAAAAGAACCTCAATAGTACGGAAGTTGATATTGTGAAGTCCATTTTTAAACAGTACAGATGTAAGTGAGGTTCATAATTATGTTGTATAAGCTAGGTTGAAGTAGTGAGTTTTCAAGCGTGATTTAAAAATGCTAGCTGTTGGAGCTAGCCTCACTAGCAGTGGTAATGCGTTCCACAGCTTCGGTGCACAGACAGAGAAAGCCCTTTCTCCACGGCTTTTTAAACGTGCATTCGGAACAAGCCCCCACAATGCCGCTCTAAAAATGGTCCCATCCCGGAAGTAAGAAAAATTGCAGTTCCACCCTCATCCGCTGGGGGCTGGTACCAGAAGCGAGCAAATCCTCATTGACCCCCATGTTAAAAATGCCATTTTCACAGCAGAAATAAACATGTTTACAGCCTGGTTCAAAAAATGGTTTTTTGTCTAAATTATCTAGTTTATACTCATGACAACTCTGAGGGGGGTGAATTTTTTTCTCACTCTTCTGTTTAAGTGTATTGAAAGCCTAAAATTCTGTATAATTAATGAGCATCCGACACACGTGACCGCCGCCTCAGACCCACGTGACCACATAGCTAGCTCCGTGGAAAGGCCTCAGTACAGCCTCGGTCTCTCCTGGAAACTGTGTCGGGATTTTGAGTCTCTGTGCTTGTGAATTCTGTTTTGGATATTATTTGTGCAATTGTTGGACAAAATGACTTGCTGTGGTATTAATTGCACTAATAGAGCGTCCAAGGAGTCTCCACTTCATTTTTTTCGGTAAGTTAAAATCTATATTTGTATTTTATGTCACTGCTGCCTAGCTGAGTTTACCGAAGTAGCTAGCTAACTATCATTTTAACGTGTAGCATGTACTGTTTAACCATGAAATTTAAATGTAAAATACGGTAAAATAATTAATAGGGCATATTTCGATGGGTAAAACCCAGTGCATTTAAGATAAAAATAGGTTGAAAGATGACGCAGCGCGCCGCTTGGAGGGACACCTGTGCTCCATTCTTTCATCCGGTAATCCCCGACCGATCCGGCGCCTACTTGCTGCGCCTAGCTGCTGCGCGGTCTGACCGCTCGTGGAGTTTTTCATGTCTGACTTTAACCGCATCTAATACTGTATTACGGCGTGAGCGCAACAGCGACAACTTAATATCGATGTGTAAGCAGCCTGAGTGGTAGGGTGTTTTCATCTGAACCCTTAAAACCTCCAACAGGCTACGCTGCACTATTGACGTGTTCGCGCGCGGCGCTAACAACTTAGCAACGTGACATGTCTCTGAGAAAGCGTAAAACACGGACGCTTCTTCTGAAGCGGAAAATAACACTTCTTCTTAAGCAGAGCAGGATGTCGCCTCGGCTCGTTCACGGCCGAGCCGGACTGAGCTCGATAACATTGACCAAGCACAGCCACTGGGCCGTTGTAGCTGCCACCAGGCCTGCTGAAGGAACTCCAGCGGGTTTCATCAGACTCGTAAAGTTTCTTGTTTTTGCTGGGGATTTCTGTATTTTACCGCTCCCTCCTGCAGTCTTCCCCTATTAAAATTTAAAATGTGTAACTTTATGTATTGTGATGAATGACTAATATTCATGTAAAACTAAAACGTTAGGCATTTAGGGGGAAAAAACTAAATAATAAACATTATACAGATGTCAAATAAATCAAACTGTAATTAAACTATATATTTTCAAAGTCATATAGACAGCATGATGGTTTGTGTGATCCGCGCGGTTTCACTTACACCCCTTTAATGATCAGGCTGTTTTTTATTATTTTTATCAGCTGATAGCAGTTAAAATTATGGTAAAAAATACTTTTATCTGTTTTTGATAACTTAATGCCCAGGAAGAACATCTTCTCTAGACATTAAATATAACCCAAATGTTTTATTATGAGCAGATCTGATGAAGGTGTAGACAAGCAGTCTGCAAAGTAAAACTTGTTTAGAGTCCAAACTCTTACTAAAGCTTTTGAAAAGAAAAAATGGTTGAATTTTGAGAAATATCCACAACAGGGGAGCGAGACCTCTGAAAAATGTATATTTTCTCTGAATTCATAGAATAATGTGAAGATTCTGGGAAAAGTTGGGATTCTGAGATTAAAATGTAAATCTTTCTAATCATAATTCTGGCAGTTTTTGTGTCCTTCTGCTGTGGAAAGTCGTGCAACATGAAGATACTGAGAAGATGCTTACAACCTGTATTTTTATTCCATCCATAAATAAAATCATGAGCTATTTTTTTAATCCAAATTTGATCCAAAGGGCCATCGTTGGTTCCAGACCCGTTCTAGAACATTCCTCTAATCTTAAAGTCATCATCAGTTTCTTCCTTTTAACAAATATTTATTTGTTCAAATATTTAATATTTATAACTGGAATATTTGTTCCTCCCTTTCCCACTGCAGTTAGTCCTGTCCTGCAACCCTGTTTTTGCAGCTTAGTGAAGCCAACCATCACTAACCGGGGGGTGGTTTTGGACCCAGAGATGCGGATGGACTCCCACATTAGCCAGGTGGTTAGATCCTGCTTTTCCCGGCTTCGCCAGCTACCAAAGATGAAGTCCATCCTGAAAGACGTGTCATATTTTCTCCCCAAGCCGGACCTGACCGTCATGTATCGGTCCAAAATAGTGTGATGATATTGTGTTTTTTGTACATAACAGACTTTTTAACAGACAAATTTGTCGCATTCTCCTACACCTCTTCACGGGCTCGCCACAGTAAATATTCTATTTGGCAAGAGATAAACTTTATTGTATTTATCCTAGTGAATCTATAATTAAACGGGTAAACTAGTATTAGCACATCCAACATCAAAGAAAGTAAAATGTTACTATCAGGAGAGGGAGAATGATTAAGTGGTTAGCAGCAGTGTTCAAGCCGATGGCCCCCTCCATGAGGCCACCACAGCTCAGCAGAACATCGTTGTAGCTTCTTCTGGGGAGAAAAACACTTAGAGAAAAAATAAAGTTAACAGCTGAAATAGCAGGAAATAATACAGTTAAAGAGCAGATTGTAGAAGAAAGAAACCCCTGGGTTAAACTGGTCTGTCTACTGCATAATGCTGAACTCTAACATGTGTCCTCAGGGAAGGACCTGATTGGTGTCCAGAACCTGCTGAAGAAGCACCAGGCTCTGCAGGCTTAGATCACAGGTCATGAACCTCGCATCAAGGCTGTCACCCAGAAAGGAGAGACCATGGTGGAAGAAGGTAGAGCAGGTCTGGTCCTGACATGTTTCTGAGGTGTCTGCAGGTTCTGGCTCACTTTTTTTGGGTCCAGGTCACTTCGCTGGTGAGGAAGTGAAGACTAAACTGTGGGAGCTTCATGGACGTTGGGACACGCTGAAGGCCAAGGCGTCCCAGAGGAGGCAGGACCTGGAGGACTCTCTGCAGGCCCAGCAGTACTTTGCGGATGCTAATGAGGCCGAGTCCTGGATGAGGGAGAAGGAGCCCATCGTTGGAAGTCCAGACTAAGGGAAAGACGAGGACTCGGCCGAGGTATGGAAGTCCCTTCCTGAGAAACTCCAATCGCTTTTCTTTGCTCTCTTTCCAGTCCTTCATAATTAGTGTTTCTGTATTTGTCATTTCCTTCGGTTGTCTACCAGACGTCGTTGCTCGTTTGAGCGTCTCATGGGTTAGGGGTAGAAGTGCTGGCCTCGCACAGGAAGTGATGACAAACGTGTTCCCGGCGCTCTTATTTCAAACGGTTTACAAGCTGTGATGTGTGTTCCCGCTGCAGAGCAGCCATGACACGTGGCAGCCGGCAGAAGGCTCACGCTTTTCCACTAAACACCCGCAGAGCTGCGTCTGCGGTGAACTGAGCAGGGTTTGTTTTACAGTGGCGGATCCGATTGGACCATCGCTGCGAGAAAGCTCCACTTGTGTCAGACGAGCTGAAGGTTCTGATGTTCTGCTCCACAGGCTCTCCTGAAGAAGCACGAGGCCCTGATGTCGGACCTGTCGGCTTACGGCAGCAGCATCCAGGCCCTGAAGGAGCAGGCCCAGTCCTGCAGGGTGAGTTCAGAACCCTCGGCCCGTCAGAACATTCTTATCCACCACGTTCTAACACCAGACCTGTTAACCCGACAGCAACAAGGTAATCAGCAGGTGCTTTTGTCCTGCAGGACCTGAAGGCCAACGAGTCCCGCCTGAGGGACATCAACAAGGTGGCATCTGAACTGGAGTCAGAAGGTCTGATGGCTGAGGAGGCTCCTATGGTTCAGGCTCAGGTGAGCGTCACCTGTCTGCAGCAGCTGGTCCCTCTCACTTCCTGGTTTAACTCTGCTCGTCTCTGTTTGTAGCAACAAGAACATCTGGGTTCTGCTCCTGGAAAGGTGCATGTTGTCCTCCGCCTCCACCAGAACCAGACGTGGTGTTTATGTTACCACTCATTTGTTTGTTTGTTTACAGGATGAAGCCGACTCTAACACGGCGTCACCCTAGAAGGTGAGTTCATTCAGCTGATCAGAGGTCACCTCTGATGGCAGCAGTCACGGCCGACCGTGCTGACATCACACAGGAATTCAGGTGACCCGGCAGGCACCAGGTGCTGGTGAAAGTGGGGACATGTCAGCTGGTTGCCATGGCTACAGTTATCTTTATGCATCTGTATGACTGCTGACTGGTGTGTTTCCTGTGACCTTTGACCTCAGACCGTACGGTTGGGCGTTCAGACGACGGCTATCTTTAATTCCATCAAGGTAAGAGGAAGCTCTTCCCTTCCTGTCTGAGCGATCCGTCTCCAGGTTTCCTCGTCCGGCGTCCAGCCCGCTGGCGTCCACCTTCATCTCACCTTCATCTCATCTCACTTCATTTATAGTGCAATACTTTCACATTATCATTTTCCCACACTTCTGTATACCTGTATTTTGTTGTTTTTCAATAAAGAATGACAAATTATTTAAGTTTGGTTTTTGTTGCACACAAATATATATCTGTAAAAAATATCTTCAAAGCTAATGTTTACATAACAAGTATGATTGGGTTTTGCAATACGGCACTCAAGTTTATTTTAGTAAGATTTTCAAACCAAGTAAAGAACACATTTCTATTGGCTGCTAAGAAACTGTTGGGATTTAAAATGGGCCTGTTGTACAAATAACTTGTAAATGATTATTCCTCACTTTTGTCTTAACCAAAGAAATTCCAGTAATTGAGCAAAAACATTTATTTTTAACACTACATTTTATAAAACAGGGCACAGTATCGGCACATGTATGTATGTCGATGGTCCGCCCCAACCGAACCAGGAGACACAGACGTCAGGGAGGCCAAGGTTGTCTCTGCAGCTCTCTGGGCACCACGCCTCACTCAGCTGTCCCCAATGATCCAAATGGCTATGGAGGAAAAAAAATGTAATAAAAGAATGAAACTTAAAAACTCCCAAACCTCATGTCATATTTACTAATCAGCTATGGCTGATTTGTTTGGATCACAGTGAGTTACACTAATTCTAATATATTTTTATTTCTATTATACATACATACTTTTTAACTGTTATTTTCACATGACTGTTATCAGGCTCTTGTTCTGGTTCTGATGATAATTCCGTGTCTTCCAGTAAGTTATCTTGTGCTTACTTCATCTGTAGAATGTCTCTTTACTTTTGGTAAATTGTACTGAGTCCAGAATAAAGGCTAGCTGGCTGTACAAGATACAAACAAGTATTACGTTTTGGAAATATATGAAACACCGCCAGCATCTGTTAGAGCCTGTGGCGGGGTGCTGAGGGCCGGCTCCAGCCCAGGAATGAGCTCTACACGCCGGCCGGGAGGGTTTGAAACACCGCCATCCTCTCCTCTGCTGGCTGTTCATTCTGTTATGGTTACCGGTGCTTGTGTTGCAATGTGAAACGCTTGGTCTCAGATTTTGTAAGAAAGATAATAAAATGTCCCCCCAAAATACGACTTAAAATATATTTTCTCTTCTTCATGATACATTTAATGGCTGGTGCGACTCAGGAGTGATAGCGCCGAAAAAAACTGTACTGAAAACTTGCTCAAAGCAAAATGTATTCATTACGGAAATAAATTATAAACTTACCGATTTAAAACTTTTTTAATACAGGTACTTCTCACGAACAGGCGCAGAAAACCTCCACCTAAACACCGTGTGAGGTTCAGGTCGATGGGTGTTCCAGTTAGCTCCGGTTGGGTTGAAGCTAGGTGGCTACATCCGTTAGCTCGGCTCCCACCTCCGCTTTAGCTTTGGGTTAGCCAGGGTTAGCTTCAGGTTAGCTAGTAGCTAGTTCGCCTGGGTGTCGTCACTCGAGCCCAGCCTTACAGCCACACCCTCAGCGCCTCCTCTCTTCCCTTTTATGGAATTGTCTGGGCTGGACGGAACCTGTGACACGGTCAAAATGGCGGTGGTGGCCACCTCCCATTATAGACAACAAACGTGTTATTGAAGCCAATGGAATCCGTTTGTCCAGTATATGTACAGTCTATGATTCGGAACAGCTAGGAGGAGCTCATCTTCAGACCTGAGAGCACGCGGCGGGTTGTAGTAATGGACAAGTTCACACAGATATGGAGGAGCTTGATGGTTCAAGGATTTGTAAGTCAGAAGCATAATTTTGAAATTTATCCTGAACTGCACAGGGAACCAGTGGAGAGATTTCAGAATTGGTGAAATGTGTTGTCTTCTGTCAGCTCCAGTCAGCAACCTAGCTGCTGAATTCTGGACCAGCTGAAGTCTAGAAAGAGCTGCTTTACTGATGCCGTATAAGCAGGAGTTAGAGTAATCCAGCCTTGAAGTGATGAAAGTGTGGACCACGGATTTCAGAAGACGGACACTCAGGATGTGCTTTAGTTTCGAGATGCGTCTTAGTTGGTAAAAACATGATTTAACTGTATGACGGGATAGACGGGTCGCAAGCAGCAAACTCCCCTGCCGAGGGCCGACGGTTCATAAAAATGCCAGGGCCTAATTTTGGTCCCAGTCAGGGGCGTCGGACTGGGGGGGGGAAGGGTACCGTTTACCCAGGGCCCACTGCAGGGAGGGGCCCTGAGACAGCTTTGAATAAAAATGTTTTATTGTTGTTGTTTTTCCCCCCAACTTACTTAATGTCTTAATAAACTTCCCTTTACCTGGATAAAGAGGTTAAGAAACAGAATTTCTTCTTAAAATAATAACTGAATAATCTCTGAGGCATCTATCACCCCTTAAAAATGTGCAAAGTGGTTTAGACCACACCAGCGGCCAGGGGCTGCACGACCCATGAACAGCTGTGAGACATCGCAGATGCCGACAGCCAGAGCTGGAGGCAGGAGAGTCAGTCATGTCTTTTCCCAAGGAAGGGAAATCTGGCTTCCAGAAAAGAAAAGAAAAGAAAAGAAGGAGAAAAAGTTAATTGAACAGAAGCAAGTATTGACTAGGTTTTTCAAGAAGGAAGGTGAGCAGCAGCAGCAGCAGCAGAACACAGTTTTAGCTGATATTAGCTAGCTCTCAGAAGCCGCATTCATGTTAGTTGTTCAGTGTTAAACGCCTTTAGTTTCACCATCAAGATCAAATATACCGTAAATCCTCTAATACAGGCCCGGGCCTGTATTTGACTCAAGCTCATTAAGCTCCAGGCCTTTATTGGAAGGAGGGCCAGTATTAGAGGCAGGCCTCTATTTCTATTTGAGCAAAATGAACTAATGGTTTGCTGGAGTTTTTGACAATTAAATTTGTGCCCACATTTTCAAAGTTAAACACATTTCTTTTAACAACGGTAGTTTCTGCTTCAGCCATCTCCCCCCTCCCCCTGCTTCAGCCCTCTCCCCCATCCCCCTGCGCAGCGGCCGCAAACTCACTGATGCGCCTGCAGCCTCTCGGAGTTCCTGCCGCTCTAAACATTAAAATAATTATTTCATTTTCTGTTCCTCACTTCTGATGACCTTCAATGGTGTCTGTTTGTTGCAACACCAGGTACAAAAACTAACTTGTTTTTATTTGACTATTTTTCTGTCCTGTCTGTTTATTATCTTCCTGCATCTCCTCTCAATCCTAAAGAAAAACTGCTACCTGGGTTCATATATATTCACCTTTGAACTGCAGTTCTAAAAGATCTACCAACCGCAAAAACAGCGGAGCGCTCGCTGTTTGGCGGCCGTATCAGTGATCATTGCGTCGGAGGACAAGGTGATGCGTGCAGCGCCCCGCTCCAAAGCATGCAGCGAAACGCATCAGGCGCAAATAAAAGACAGAAAACATTAAAGGAAATGAACGGACATGAACGATCGCGTGTTAAATTAGTTTTTGAGGTGGCGACACCTGATTGTTACTGTGGCCGTGCTCAGGAGGCAGATCTACCGACCGCGAAAACAGCGGAGCGCTCCCTGCTTGCCGGCCGCATCAGTGATCAGTGCGTCGGAGGACAAGTTGATGCGCCCCGCTCCACAGCAGCGATACACATCAGGCGCAAATAAAAGACAGAAAACATTAAAGGAAATGAACCGACATGAACGATCGCGTGTCAGTACCTACGGTCTGGCACAGCGCGTTGATTTGGGGACTATAACCCTGCCGTTGGGACGCTCATACTTGCTTGTTACGACATTCCACCCGGCCACAATAAGAGGCCGGCCATTATTTACCTCTGCTGACTCCAACACCGGCCAAAATTGGAGACCCGGCCTTTAATTGAATACCGGCCTGTATTGGAGGATTTACGGTAAATTAATTAGTGTTATCAGTGAAAACACTAATTAATATAAATATATTAATCAGAATTATTATCGCGGGCGGCTGCCGCCAATAATTTGCGGACCCCGCAGTAAAAACAGGTTCACTCTGTGTGGATATTTCAGCTCCTTCCCAGTCATGGACCAGGACAAACTTGGTATCGATGGATTCGTGGTAATCTCAGGAATGAGAAGCTGCCACTTTTTTTCGTATAGCATGATGACACTGGTGTTAGACGATTGTTATTTACTTGGTTAGATATTTTAAGCCTATTTTAAAATTCTTTATATTTGATCTTGAAAACGGACAATCTTATAATTTGGCTGATAATGCAGGGATTATAAAATTTAGAGTACATTACATTCACAGAGAGAACCTGGTTTATTTCATGTCATATGTATTTAATATATCAATACATATCAGCAAAGCTTAACATCATGAACCATGACAGACATGACTGAAGAGCAGATGAAGATATCATGCCAGGCACTGATGAGAAAATATTACAAGGATCTCACAGCTGAATTTGAGAATGAGATGCTACACCTGAGAACAATATATGGTGCCACATTTCCACACATTCGGTCTCCTCTTGAGCTGCTTAATGCCATACAGGATGCAATTACAGAGCATTTTTGGAGAAGTTTGTATTGGACTGAGGATATTTTGCACACTACCTGTGACTGTTGCTGGGGACGAACGGGCTTTTAGCAAACTGAAACTGGTGAAAAATTATTTGAGATCAACAATATCCCAGGATAGACTGAACAGCCTAGCTCTTCTTTCTATTGAAAGCCAATTAGCCAAAGGATTGGACTTTAAAGATCTCATAAGTTCTGAAACTCTGGATTGGCTGATTGGCTGCACCTGTTGGTAAGGCGTTTCCTGTTTCCTGTTTTCAGTGTTGCACTCCGTGTAGCTGCTTGGTGTTTGGGGCTCGCTAAAACCCATTTAATTTCTCTGTAACAGGATATCTCTGAGTTATTGTAGCACATAAGCAAGCTAAAACACACATTTTCTGTTGTTCCACCTAGCTTTTAGGGAACCATTTGAGTTTGCATGCAGTTTATTTGGTGTTGAACAGTTTGCTCGTCGTTAGCTTAGCCTCAGCACGGCTATGGCTACTTCTGTCTCTGCTTCTCCGTCTCCTATCTCTTGCTCTCTGTGTCAGATGTTTAGTTACTCCTCCACCTCCTTTAGTGATAATGGTACGTGTAATAAATGTAGCATTTTTGTAGCTTTGGAGGCGAGGGTGTCGGAATTGGAGTCCCGGCTCAACGCTGTTGAAAAACCCGTAAACAGCCGTAGCTACTTAGCTAGCGCGGGGCTTTACTAGCTCAGAACAACCCCGTAGCAACCCTCCAGTAGAACCCGAGCAGCCGGGACCTCAGGCCGGCTGGGTAACGGTACGCAGGAAGCATAGAACCCAGCCCGTGGGCCACCACCAACCCGTCCACGTTTCTAATAGATTTTCCCCGCTCAGTGACGCACCCACTGACAAGCCGACTCTGATCATTGGCAGCTCCATAGTCAGAAACGTGGCATTAGAGACTCCAGCAACCATAGTTAAATGTTTACCTGGGGCCAGAGCGGGCGACATTAAATCTTATCTGAAACTGCTGGCTAAGGAGAAGCGTAAATACAGTAAGATTGTTATTCACGCTGGCGGTAACGACACCCGGTTACGCCAATCGGAGGTCACTAAAATTAATGTTGCTTCGGTGTGCAAGTTTGCCAAAACAATGTCGGACTCCGTAATTTTCTCTGGCCCCCTACCCGATTGGACCAGTGACGACATGTTTAGCCGCATGCTGTCCTTCAACCGCTGGTTGTCTAGGTGGTGTCCTGAAAACAACGTGGGCTACATTGATAATTGGAAAACTTTTTGGGGAAAACCTGGTCTGATGCGGAGAGACGGCATCCATCCCTCTTTGGATGGAGCAGCTCTTCTTTCTAGGAACATGGCCAGTTTTATTAGTCCTTTATGACTACCCAGGGTCCAGACCAGGAAGCAGAGTCGTAGTTTAACCCACCCCTCTGCAGCTTCTGTACTGTTACCCACCCACTACCCCATAGAGACAGTGTCCTGCCCACGGCCAAAACCACACAGATTAAATATCAGGCTTAATAAAGCAAATCATGGAAATCTCATAAATATTAGAACAAATTCAACTGAGCAGAAAACTAGCAAAATTAAATGTGGGTTGTTGAACATTAGATCCATTTTTTCTAAGACTTTGTTAGTTTATGACTTGATTTGTGATAATCAGATCTCTTTGCTCTCTCTCACAGAATCCTGGCTGCAGCAAGAGGACTATGTTAGCTTAAACGAGTTGACTCCTTCAAATTATTTAAATCATCATATTGCTCGAAGTACAGGGCGAGGAGGAGGAGCAGCAACCATTTTCATTCGGACTTATTAATCAGTCCCTTACCAATTAATAGCTACAGTTCATTCGAACATCTTATTCTTAGTTTTCCTAATCCAGATTGCAAAACTGTGAAACCACTCTTGTTTGTAGTTTTATATTGTCCACCAGGCCCTTACTCTGAGTTTTTGGATCAGATCTCTGATTTTTTATCAGATTTGGTGCTAAATACTGATAAGGTGATTGTAGTGGGGGATTTTAATTAGGGCTGCAACTAACGATTATTTTCATAATCGATTAATCTGTCGATTATTTTTTCGATTAATCGATTAATCGGTTTGTTATTGTTTAGCTATTTAACCTATACAAGTGATGAATACATTTCAGTTAAGAAAAAGAAAAACATAAGAGAATTGTGCAGTTGACTGCAATCTATTTTATTGCACATGAACACAGTCAGTGGTGTAAAATGAGCTAAACAGTGCAAAATATCAGTCCAGAATAATTTTTTGGCATCAAAATATAAGAGGTAAATTCCATAAAAAAATAATGTAGAATCTAGAATAGAGTTTGTAAGTGGTATGCATTGCTGGGGGTGAGTGTCTTGTTCCCCATGTAGTTGTCCATCGTTGCTTGTTTTTTTCTGCATAAGAAACACAAATAAACTGAATTAAGTACACATATAAAATAAAGCAGCACACACACTACAACACTAAATCAATATAACATTATTTGAATTAATTAACAATATACAGTGATCATTTATTTTGACAAAAATGTGTTGTGAGGCGTTTTACAGCATTAGACGGTAAAACAGCCTTTTAATAGTTAAAAAAAGGACTTTCTGAATTTCTCCTGTATTTAAAAATTGAAAGCGTACAACTATGCCGCGTTATATTCACCTGGACACAGCTCGTCTGTATATTTTTCTCCGCGGAGTTGTCCTTTTTTGAATGAGGAACACAGTTATGGGTTTGTGCCGTTTTTCTCTTAACGAGAACATTCTTATAAACAGACGTGCTAAATTTGGCAAGCGCATGATACACAACACGTAGGAGATTCACGATTGCATCTAGTCAATCAGAAGTAGAACACCGTAGACTGACGCGGCAAAAAAAAAAAAGTTTAACATCCACTGTAACGAACTCAGCTAACACTAAGTCCCAAATTTGATCTGCGTTAGCTTGTTTATTTTCTGTTACTTACCGGACATTCCTCTGCTGCATCAGCCCCCACATGTTTTCGTCTCAAATGTTCACTTAGGGACGTCGTGCCATGGTTTTTGCATATTTTGCAGGTCACCGGTCTTTTCAAGGCATCTAGTGAAGTGCTCCCATACTCGTGAGGTTTTTGTCTGGGGTTTCTCTTGTTTTGTCGCTTCTATTTTTCTTCCGTATTTCTTGTTGATCCGCCATCTCTCACAGCAAGATGAGCGTCAGTAACGTGATATGTCATGAAAACCGAGGGCACTTATTGGTTCATTTCTTCTTCTACGGCTCCACTGGTAGATCAGTGGCTCATTACTGCCACACACTGGCGGCAAATTTAACAGATTGTAACCGATGTCAGATTGTGGTAAAAAATAGACTTTATGCGGTAAAATATGATTATTAAACAACTAATCGATGACTAAAAAAGTTGTTAACTATTTTAATAATCGATTATAATCGATTAAATCGATTAGTTGTTTCAGCTCTAATTTTAATGTTCATGTGGACATTGAAAATGATAGCCTCAATGTAGCCTTTAGTAATATCTTAGACTCAAATGGTTTTACTCAAAGAATACATAGCTCCACCCACTCCTGCCATCATACATTGGACCTTGTCCTACCTGTCTGACAGATTTCATTTTGTAAATGTACATGACAAATCTTCATACTCCAGGGTTACTTGCGGAGTACCACAGGGTTCAGTGCTTGCACCAATTCTTTTTACTATATATATGCTCCCAATTGGTAAAATCATTAGACAGCATGGGATAAACTTCCACTGTTATGTTGACGATACTCAGCTATATTTATCCATTAACCCTGATGAACCTAATCGGTTGGGTAGATTACAGGCTTGTCTTGAGGACATTAAAAGTTGGATGACTCTAAACTTTTTGCTTTTAAATCAAGACAAGACGGAAGTTCTCATCTTTGGACCAGAAATCCAGAAAAGGAAATTGCATAGCCAATCACCTGACTTGATTGGCATTACATTAATCTCCGAGAACAAAGTAAGGAACCTTGGTGTTATCTTTGACCAGGACATGTCATTCAAATCCCAGGTTTCACAAGTTTGTAGGATTTCCTTTTTCCACCTTCGGAATATTGCTAAGATTAGAAGCATCCTTTCCAGGAGTGATGCTGAAAAACTAGTTCATGCATTTATTACATCAAGACTGGATTACTGTAATTCATTACTCTCAGGAAGTCCACAGAATGTAGTTAAAAGTCTTCAGCTTGTCCAAAATGCTGCAGCTAGAGTTCTGATGAGAATTTAAAAAAGCGATCATATCTCTCCTGTCTTGGCTTCCCTACATTGGCTACCTGTTAAATTCAGAATAGATTTTAAGATACTCCTTCTCACATACAAAGCTCTTAATAATCAAGCTCCATCATACATCAGTGATCTGATTGTTCCATACGTTCCTAACCAAGCACTTCGCTCTCAGACTGCAGGTCTACTGGTGGTTCCCAGAATATCTAAAATTAGGATGGGAGGCAGATCTTTTAGTTATCAGGCTTCTCTCTTGTGGAACCAGCTCCCAGCTTTAGTCCGTGAGGCAGACACTTTGTCTACTTTTAAGAATAGGCTTAAAACATTTTTATTTGATAGGGCCTATAGTTAAAATCTGATGTTAGCCTAAATCTGGACAAGTGGGGGAGTAGAGGGAGGTGGAGTGTACAGTCGGTAAAGACGGCTCTCCCTTGCCCTGCCTCCAACATGCCTCCATCTTAATAGGAAAGATTATCCAGAGTTATCTCTGTAGTTATGCTGCTATAGGCTAAGACTGCTGGAGGATACACTGACCACTTTCCACACTCTACTGCTTTCTTTTACTATCTGCTCCTTAAATGTATTACTTTCTGCAATTTCAGCTGTTAACTTTATTTTCTCTCTAAGTGTTTTTCTCCCCAGAAGAAGCTACAACGATGTTCTGCTGAGCTGTGGTGGCCTCATGGAGGGGGCCATCGTCTAGCACACTGCTGCTAACCACTTAAACATTCTCCTTCTCCTGATAATAACTTTATGCTTTCCTTGACGTTGGACGTGTTACTGCTAGTTTACCCATTTAATTAGAGATCCACTAGGATAAATACAATAAAGTTGATCTCACCAAACAGAATATTTACTAAGACATCACAATAGAACTATAGACACATTATTGTGTGTGTGTGTGTGTGTGTGTGTGTGTGTGTGTGTGTGTGTGTGTGTGTGTGTGTGTGTGTGTGTGTGTGTGTTCTGTCTTCTCGATCGCCAGTGAGTCGTGGAGGATGACTGCTTATACTGAGCCAGGATTCTCTGGAGGTTTCTTCCTGTTAAAAGGGAGTTTTCCTCTCCACTGTCGCTGCATGCTTGCTTAGTATGAGGATTGCTGTATAGTCACTGACACTCGTCAGTGACTTGATGCAATTTGCTGGGTTCCTTATATAGGAAACATTATTTCTGATTGGCTTAATGAACTGTGAATTGGAATGTTTCTTATGTGAAGTGCCTTGAGACGACTCTTGTCGTGATTTAGCGCTATATAAATAAACTTTAATTAAATTGAAGTGATTTTTCTAACATGAAGACCCGTCAGTGGGCATTTACTGGAAAATAAATTCCAGGATTTTTGTTTGAACACATTGTTGGCAAATAAAAATAATTATATGAGAAGTCTGGGCATTTCACTTTTATTATGCTGGCATTTGTATTTGCTCAATATAGATGTTAAACTAAGATCATATTTATTATCTTGTCTTATAGCATGACAAAAAATGTGTAAGAGAGATATTAAGTAATTGAGCATGGGGGCCCACCTAGAAGACTTGTACCTAGGGCCCAGAATTTGGTGCTACGCCCCTGGTCCCAGTAACGGAGTAGAGCTAACCGCTTTTTCCTCCAGAGTCACATTCAGATTCGGGGCTTTTCCGTCGGAGTGTGAGCAGGATGGATCAGAGAGCGAGCAGCGATCCTGCATCATGACCAGCTCAGATGAGCGAGTCTGATAGAGGGAACCTCTTCAATCTGATGAAAGCAGCTAAACGAGCGCGTTTGTCAGAGAGGCCAAAGGAACAGCAGCAGAGCCAGAGGGCAGGAAGTCTAGAGAAAAGCTTTTCTGACCCATTACCTGCTTCTGGAGCTCCGATTGTCACGAAGACCGCAGAATATCTTCTCTGGTTCTGGAAAGAAGTCCACCAAGTTGTTGAGGAGAAGAAGAAAGTTTCCACAGCCTGGTGAGAAGATTTCTGCAGCAGCAGCAGTTAGTCGCTTTAGCCGATCAACTCTCCCAGAGACTCAAATATTCATTCACCTCACACACCAGAACAACAACAAGCTAGCGCTGCTAGCAGCTTCCGGGTTTCTTCTTCTTCTGTACAACCAACGTAAAGGTGCACTGCTGCCACCTAGTGGACACGACTCTGGATGAACAGCAAGAACGTGTGTGTTCAGTGTGTGACTAATAAAGCACACATACTAGTGACATAACCAGGCCAGACTTCTTCATGCAGGTCAATCTGACACTGATGTTGATATGAAGTCTATGAACTTGAGCCAATACTCCTAATTTATCCTGTGGTGTGCCAGAACAGCATCAAGGCTGCAGGAGACGCAGGACTCTTATGTATCCTCTCTGAATAAAGTCTATCCTCCCTAGCTCATATAATAACTATTATTATTGTTGCTGCCCCTTGGCATGAGAGGGTGCTCGCTGCAGAACTACAAAGGCGGAGCTGCACCAGAGTCAGTCCCGCCCATTCACGCAAACTCAGCCTAGCCCACTGACTTCTTCTGTTATTGTTTTTCAACTTTATCGCAAACTAACCTGACCCACATGAATTACAGCTGTTACTAGTTTACAATTGTTAATGCTATGCTCTTTGCTCCAATTAAACAAGAAAATTATAACTTGCTACATGACAAAGCCTGAATATATCCCAAAATGAAAAAGTTTCTTGTAGCGAATATTCCATTTCCATTCCATTCCATGTTTTTGATAAAGCACATTTAAAAACAGCATGTGATCTGACTAAAGTGCTGTACGGGGGTAAAAACATATAAGGTTAAACGAATAATATAAAAGAATAAAACAGCTAGAGCATAGCACAAAGAACCAAACAAGAGAAGTCAATAAAATCGGTAAAAGAACAGTGTAAATAAACCTAGATAAAATAGCTAGGCAGTAAAAACAAGTGAATAAAATTAAGTCTTTAAGTGAGACTTAAAAACCCCAATGGAGAAGGAGAGTCTGATATTCAGCGGGAGATCATTCCAGAGTTTCGGAGCGCAGACAGAAAAAGCTTGTTCACCACGGGTTTTGCAGCGTAGACGGGGAATCTGTAGTAGGTGTAGGTCACCTGAACGGAGAGTCCTGCCCGGCACATAAGGAGTAACTCGGATATGTAAGGTGGTGCTAAGCCATTCAGCGCCTTAAAAACAAACAATAACATTTTAAAACGTATACGGTAGTGCACAGGAAGCCAGTGAAGTCTTGCTAAAATTGGAGTGATGTGCTGCCGACGGCGAGTATTAGTCAGAAACCTTGCTGTCGCATTTTGTATCAGCTGAAGGTGAGATAATGCGGTTTTGAAATGCCAAACAGAATTGCATTGGAGTAATCCAACCTTGTGGTAATGAAAGCGTGAATGGTTGTCTCGAGGTGGCGCCGATTCAGAATGGGTTTTAGTTTGGCAAGACGTCTCAGCTGATAAAATCATGATTTAACCATGTGATTTATTTGAGGGTCCATTTTTAGAGCCACATCCATTTTAATTCCAAGAGACCCCAAAATTGTTCAGATGGGGCAACATTTAATTATAAACAGCCTTTTCCAACACTTTTGACAAGAAGGGGAGCTGTGAAATGGGGCAAAAGTTCCCGAGGACAGTTGGGTCTAGGCCAGATTTTTTCAGTAGTGGTTGAAGCATGGCATGTTTAAAAAAAGAGGGTGTAATTCCCGAAACAAGGCTGGAGTTAATAATGTTGAGCACTGTGACGGACACCGTCACCTTTTGGCCACAAGAGGCCCTCTGTCCTCTGCCTGCACAGCTGCAGGCTGTTAGTTCAATTATGCCTCCCTGTTAAAAGGGAACGCTTCCTGTCATTCTGGGAGAGATTTTCAGATGGGTGTTGACACGGAGGTGTTTGCTCTCCTCTCTAGCTCTCCTCGCATTACAGACGTTAAAGTCTCCGTTTTGTTACCTAAGTGTTTGTTTCATTCCAGTACAACATCTTCTTTACTCCCTTAACCACATCGTGCTCCTAGCGAAGCCGAGGGATATAAAAAGCACATAAGGGGCTACCACTGTAAGAACCTCCCGGAAGAGTCTGGCTGGTACAATGTCATCAGGACATCCTGATGGCTTCATGGAAAATATTAATCTCTCCAAGGCAGGCAGTGTGATCGGCTCAAAATGGTCAAAGCATCCGGTACAAACAGATACGGGCAGCAGAACATCTCCGGGGGAAATGATTAGACTCCTAATATTGGAGACATTGTCTAGGAAAAAACTTAAAAATTGGGAGCAGAGATCATCTGTGATTGCAACCGTAGGAGAGTAATCAGTTGACAAAACTGCATATCTGCCCACAGCCGCTCCAACAGAACCTGCGCACAACACCATTAAAGGCATTAAAGGCTATTGAATGGTTTCTGGTAGTCCAATGGTACGATCGTCTGATTTAAGTTTTGCTTTCCCCTCTGCTGATGCTGGTTCGACTCTCGGTGGGGTCGGCAGCAATCTATGTAGCCAATTGAAACATTTAATTTGCTTATATTTTAGTTGTAATGTTTATTTTCAGCAAAATATTTGTGTCTCTAAAAGTTCTTTAAATTTGGTCGTTCCTAAACAGCATTTTAGTTGAAACGCTGCTCACAAATGGACTCACAATGGCTAAATAAACAAATTAATAAAAAAAACACACAGTCATTATATTGTAAACGGTATACCAATACATTGTTGTAAACATAGTACTGGCAAGTGTAGCTAGAAAAGAAGAAAAAGGGTTTTAAACTACCGGATACTTCCGCTAATGGGAGGCGAACCTGCGCAAAACTGCATGCCAAACAGACTCCATAACCACTTCACCACTATACCTAATAAAAAGCTGGTGGTGTTACATGTAATTGTCCCATCCAGTGTGTCTTTGTAGATGGGGTGCATGGTTTCTCCGCCGGTGTCTCAGTAGAAGTCATTTCAGAAATAATTTGTCAGAAAATTCACAGAATATCCAGATTTGAGAACAAAGACCAGACCCGCTTCGGGGGAGAGGACGAAATTGAAGCTGAGATGGGAGGAAAATGCATGAATGAGGCCAAAAATGGCTTTGACGTGTTTCTTATGAGGAAATTCCAATATAACATGGTAAAAAGTTCCAAAAGTTAGATTTTTAATTATATGGAACCTTTAATAAAACTGTTCAATTAACTTCTCACCTCCGTCCTCAATCTTGCATTTTAGATGATATTAGCTACAACACCCTCTTTGGTTCCAGAATGCTATCAAGTCCGACAACTGGAAGGAATTGGACTGACTCTGATGGAATGGGCGGGGCTGACTCTGATGGAATGGGCGGGGCTGACTGATGGAATGGGCGGGGCTGACTCTGGTGCACCTCCACCTTCTGGTGCAACTCCGCCTTTGTGGTTCTGCAGCGAGCACCACTTGGCTTGGCATCCAAGAGAAATAAGGAGGAGAGCTTCGACGGGTGTAACTTTTTATTTGCGTCAGGCTGTAGATGCACACACCTCATTCCCAGAATCGCACCGAGCACCTGGTGCCGGTCACTGTGCAAACACCGTGAAAACTGAAAATACATCATTTACAAACAAATTAAAGACAATCGCTGACAATCAGGAGCAACAAACAGAAACAAAGAACAAATACCTTGCTCCTCTTGCCATGGGGTGCAATCAAAGTAATGTCACGTAGAGGCTTGGCACAGCAAGACCATAGACTTAATGTACAAGCATTTGTTAGGGCGACACGTTCTTATTTAATCAATTTTAGTCAAAATACCCGTACTTACGTGGAAGTTTGGTCTGCTGCAACACGCCAAGCCAGGTGGAATGCCAACGCCACGTCCACATCCGGGTTAACGCCCACTTATATGCAATTGAATGAGTGACGTTGACAATCCACCTGCTCGCAGCTATTTACACTCCCACCAAATCATGATTTATGCAAAAAATACTTCACGTGATTTTAAAGTAGACAAATGGCAGTTAACAGTACTGTATTTTACTTCCTAATTAAAAACAAAGAGCAAAAACTTAACTCTCAACTAACACAACCAGTTTTTGAACAGGACGTTCAAGAACGGACACACGGTTCTGTCTATCATTCAGACCTCTGATTCCCATCTGAACCTTAACTCTTCGGACTATTCCGTCTTTTCCCTCTGCAGTGCCAATCACACGACCCAGTTGCCACTGACATCTTGGAAGTACATCATCTTTAACAAGGACTATGTCATCCACCTTTACATTGCGGCGCAGTTTGTGCCATTTTTGTCTGAGAGAGAGGTTACTGAGATATTCTCTTTTCCATCTGCTCCAGAATTGTTCTACAAGAAACTGTACTCCACGCCACCTTTGAAGTGCATACACGTCTTCTTTGACAAAAGTTCCAGGTGGTGGTAAAGCGATTTTAGACTTCATAAGGATAAGACGATAAGGAGTGAGTGGTTCAGGTACGTTAGGTTCGTTAATGTTGTAAATAGTTAAGGGACGACTATTAACAATAGCCATAGCCTCATAAAACAAAGTCCTGCAATGTTGTGTCTCCTTTCTGACCAGATGTTGAATAGATGGTAAAAGGTCAGGCTGTACCTAAACTGACCATTGCTGGGCGCTACACCTGCTCCAATACTCCTGCCAACTCTTGTAACTCCTGCTTTTATAGCAAGTCTCAAATTGAACAGAAAATGTTGCACTTCTACATAATAAAAAGAAAGAGCAAAGCCCTGTAGGAAGCAGCCATTTGTGATTTGCATCGTAAGTCATCAGCATTTTTTTAAATCTTAAATTTTTTTTTTTGTATTTTTAGCTGCCATCTCTTGCTTCTTTCATTATTTTCTTTTATTATTTTTTTTTCTTAAAATGTCTGTTTGAAAAAACTCACCTTTCCATTTTTTATTTATTTATTTATTTTTTTTAGTTGTGATTTTTACTCGTTTTAGCAGATGACCTGCTGGGCCGGTAGATTCTCAGCGGGGCCGGTAACTTTTCTGACCCATCGGCCCGGCTGGCCAGTTGGTTGTGCAGTTCATTCCCACGCCTGAATAGGCACCTCTGTTCCCAAAATGCCCCACACTCAGGACCCAATCCCCACGGCCCCGCCCAGATCCCTACACGGGGTCGCCCCCACCCAGACTCACTCAGGAGCAATGCAGCCACCAGGCAGCAACCCACGGCCACCCCCAAGATGCCACAAGGGGCCCCACTCACAACCGCTAGTAGTCCACCCCCTGAGGCAACCCAAGCACCTCCAGAGCAGGGCAGCAGCCCCCCAGCCCCAGACCCACTCCAAACTCAAACCCCCCACCCTATCACCCACATTATCCCGCAGGACAATATCAATGACCCCCCATCACTGCTATGTGATCAAAAGAGCCCAGAGAGATTGATTTGAGGTGGAAGCAGAGGCTATATCAAGTGTAATGTGATCTAACAAAATATTTCTATACTGGTTAATGCAAAGAGTATCTCTATTTTTCCAGTTCGTGAGGATAGTTTTCTTTAACTTTGATGAACTGTTCCCTTCAGACGGGGGTCTTTCCTGCTGCTTTTAAACGGGCGGTGGTCAGACCCCTGTTGAAGAAGAGCAATTTAGATTTTAATGACTTTAACAATTTCCGACCGGTATCCAACTTACCATTTTTAAGCAAAATTTTAGAGAAGCTTGTTTTAATACAACTTAATGATTTTATCAACCACCAACATGTCCTAGAGAAATTTCAGTCTGGTTTTAGGGTGAACCACAGCACTGAGACGGCCCTTCTGAAGATTTTAAATGATTTTAGAACAAATTATGATGCTCGGAGGGCAACAATGTTGGTTCTGCTGGATCTAAGCGCTGCCTTTGATACAGTAGACCACACTATTCTTTTAACCCGTTTAAAACAGATCGGCCTCTCTGGTGTTGTTCACAGTTGGTTTACTTCCTACCTCACAGACAGGACTTTTATGGTGAGTCTGGATACCTGTTCCTCTGGGGTCCACAGCATCACATGCGGGGTGCCTCAGGGATCAATTCTAGGCCCAGTACTTTTTAACCTCTAAATGCTCCCTCTGGGCAGCGTCATCAGGAGACATGGGGTGAATTTCCACAGTTACGCTGATGATACACAGTTGTACATCTCCGTGTCTCCTGATGACTCTCAGCCAATGGAAACACTTTTTAATTGCATTTTAGATATTAAATCATGGATGACTGAAAACTTTCTCCAGCTCAACCAGGGCAAAACTGAAGTTTTAGTCATCGGTCCTGAGACCCAGAGAGAGAAACTTTTACCTAAACTACAATCAGTGTCTTTTTATCCATCACTGCAAGTGAAGAATCTGGGCGTTATTTTCGATTCTGAGCTGACTTTTATCCCCCACATTAAAAACATCACAAAAATAGGTTTTTACCATCTTAAGAATATCGCCAGAGTCCGACCCATTCTCTCTTGGGCCAATACGGAGACGCTAGTGCATGCTTTTGTAACCAGTAGAATTGATTACTGCAATGCCCTGCTTTCTGGTCTTCCCAAAAAGAGCATCTCAGGTTTACAACTTTTACAAAACTCAGCAGCACGTGTCCTGATGAAGACCAGGAAGCGGGAGCACATCACTCCGGTTTTAAAATCACTGCACTGGCTCCCCGTATGTTTCAGGATTGATTTTAAGGTTCTTTTAATGGTTTTTAAGTGTCTTAATGGTCTTGGGCCTTCTTATCTTTCAGAACTGCTTTTACTGTATAAACCCTCGCGGTCTCTGCGCTCCTCTGGCAGCCGTCTCCTAGTTATCCCTAAAGTTAAGACTCACACCCACGGCGAGGCGTCCTTCAAGTATTACGGCCCTCGCCTTTGGAACGGGCTGCCGGAGGACCTCAGGTCCGAAGGGAACATCCAGGCTTTTAAGAATAGGCTCAAGACCCATCTTTTTAGCTTAGCTTTTAACTGATTACTATTTATCTATAAATACATATTTATCTCTTTTATTATTTTTATCATTTTATATACATCTTAGTGTTTTTATATGATTATGTTTTCTTTTACTATCTTTATAATCACTTTTTATCAGTTACTTTTTATCATTATTAGCTTTTATTATTTTATATGTTATATATCTTAAATCCTCCAGTGTTTCCTCTGCGGAGCCCTCTGCCTTGGGGCCGGTGGTCAGGGGCGGCGGCGGCCGGGGCGCTCCCCAGGTAGTGCCCGGGCACTGGTGGGGGTTTCTGCCCTACGCCACTGGGCGTCATGGGCCGGTGTCTTGGCTGCTGCCGTGGATCTGTTGCTGCCAAGGCAGATGGCTCCGCTGATGATGTGTCGTTCATTACCTGACCCATCTGAACTCAGCCTATTGTTTCCTCTGGTGTTCACGAGTGTGTGTGTGTGTGTGTGTGTGTGTGTGTGTGCGGGTGATTGTATGTCCACTTTGGAAGTTGGGTGTGGGAGGGGAACTGTAATTTTTAATTGTTTTATACTTGGGGAGGGGGGCTGGGATGGGAATGTGGGATCTATGGGGCCATTTTAATCTGTAAAGCACTTTGAGTTGCATTTTTTGTATGAAAAGTGCTGTATAAATAAAGTTGAT
Source organism: Nothobranchius furzeri (assembly GCF_043380555.1). Classification (NCBI taxonomy): domain Eukaryota; kingdom Metazoa; phylum Chordata; class Actinopteri; order Cyprinodontiformes; family Nothobranchiidae; genus Nothobranchius; species Nothobranchius furzeri. The sequence goes on from NC_091754.1 coordinate 63,359,419, forward strand.
TTGATTTGATTTGACTTAGCGATGGATATGGCAGTCAGAACCACGTGAACCAAAGATGTTTCAATCGGGACATCGTCCAGGTTTCCCAGTAAACAAAGAGAGGGGGAAGTTGGGATATGACATTTCAGACACTTTGACAGGTCTTCACATACTCTACCTCGAAATTCCTGGACAGGTGGACAGGACCACAGTGCGTGGATGTAATTGTCAGGAATGTTGTGTGTGCAGTGTGTACAGGTGTCAGACGACACAAACCCCATCCTGAACATCCGATGACCTGTATAGTGTACTCTGCAGAATTTTGAATTGAATTAATTGTAAATTGGGGTGTCTGATCATTTTAAAAGTTTTTAAACAAGTTTGGGACCAGAAGTTCTGGTCAAAGCTGACTGATAGACCCACCTCCCATTTTTCAATAGGGATTGCTATTCTATCATCTATTTTGGACAGTGTCTTATAAATTTTGGACTGTAGTTTGGGGTGTTTGAGATTACAGAAGTCTAGTACCCTTGGTGGTGTTTGTAATTCTACTTTATTACACTTAAACTTTTGTTTAACTATTGATTTGATTTGGTGATATTCTAAAAAGCTATTCTTATCTATTCCACATTGGGAGACTATTCTATTAAATGGGATGAAGCCCAATCCTTTATTTATGTGTTCCAGGTATAGGATTCCTTTACTTTTCCAGTGTGTCTGGACACACAACCATTTCTAGGGTTTACAAAGAATGGTGTGAAAAGGGATAAACATCCAGTATGTGGCAGTCCTGTGGGCGAATATGCCTTGTTGATGCTAGAGGTCAGAGGAGAATGAGCAGTTTCAAGCTGAATGTTTACATTCTAACCCTCCCACTGTCCTAATGGGTGACCCCGTGAGGAAAGGTGACCATTGAGCAGGGTTGATGTTTTACCCCTTAAGGTCCACGTGGCAGGGGTGAGGTGGTGCTCACTCCTCACCCCTGCCACAAGGACCTCAAGGGACAGTGGGAGGGTTACATAAGATGCACAAAAATGCTAAAATAATGACCTCACCTGTCTACAGCATTTTTAGTCACGTACTTACACTGTTTATCAGTAAAAGTGCACTTTAAATTTATTTGTAATGTCCTTTGTGGACTCTCATGTGACTGTTTAAATTTTTCTTATGGCTAAATCTTTGTCCACATAACTCACAGGCAAAGAGTTTCTGTCCTGTGTGGACTCTCATGTGAGTGTTCAAATTTGTCCTTCGATTAAAGCTTTTTCCACAGCGTTCACACACAAACGGTTTCTGTCCTGTGTGGACTCTCATGTGAGAGTTCAAATTTGTCTTTAGAGTAAAGCTTTTTCCACAGATTTCACACGCAAATGGTTTCTGTCCTGTGTGGATTCTCATGTGACTGTTTAATGTTGATTTTTGACTAAATCTTTGTTCACAGAGCTCACACGCATAGGGTTTTTGTCCTGTGTGGATTCTCATGTGAGTGTCTAATGTTTGCTTAAAACTAAATCTTTGTCCACAGAGCTCACACACAAAGGGTTTTTGTCCTGTGTGGACTCTCATGTGAGTGTTCAATGTTGATTTTTGACTAAATCTTTGTTCACAGAGCTCACACGCAAACAATTTCTGTCCTGTGTGGACTCTCATGTGACGGTTTAATGTGAATTTACGACTAAATCTTTGTTCACAGAGCTCACACTCAAACAGTTTCTGTCCTGTGTGGACTCTCATGTGACGGTTTAATGTGAATTTACGTCTAAATCTTTGTTCACAGAGCTCACAGGCAAAGGGTTTCTCTCTTGTGTGGACTCTCATGTGTCTGTTTAAACTTTTATTATGATTGTGACAAATGTCACAACTAAATGTTTTTGGTTCATTCTGGACTTTCCTGCAAAAGTCTACATGTTGCTTTACTCTAACATTTTTCTTATTAACCACACATCCTGAAGATCTTATTGCTGAATGGCTCGTCACTCTTTCATGTCTCTGGAGAGACCACTTGTGGAGAAACTCTTTACCACACTCGAGGCAGCAAAAGGATTTGTTGACAGTCTTAATATCTGACTCAGAAGACCTGCTCTCATTGCAGTCAGTGTCTCCATCTCCAGTTTCAGAACTAGAGTCTAATAGCTCAACATTTAGATTCACATCATCTCCACTAACTTCAGTCTCTGAAGAATCAGATATCTGTTCATCGGGGTTCAGAACTGGGTTCCTGCTAGATTCTGCTTCTCTACCAGTTTCTGCTGTTGTCTGGTCAGCTGAGCTGTTGGTTGGAACATCTCTGTCCTCTATTTGCTGCTGATAAAGAAGATGTAAGACCAGAGGTTTGTCTTCATCATCCTCACTTTTTATAGAACCTGATATGAATGGAAACCTGGCAGAATTAGTCTCCTTCTTCAAAAGGAGCTGCTCTCCTTCCAGACTGGTCCAGAGTTCCTCCTGTTCCTCCTTTATGTGGAACTGTTCTGGGTGCTGCTGGTCCACACCAGCACTCTGATCTTCAGAAGCTTCTTCTTTAACCATCTGGAGAACATCTATGGGAAACAGGAACACAGTATGTGAATTAACCACTGTAACTTTATTTTCACACATATATCAACAAACAGTTCAATTACTGGTTTAAGTTGGTGAGATCAGAACTAACTCGGAGAACATGAATTAACTTTTGCATTGAGTTACTTTTTTTTATCTGAGGTGAATGTATAAATATTAAAAAAAGTAGAATTACTAGAATTGATCTAATTTTTCTGTTTTGGTGGCCTTGTCTTGACAACCTCAAACTCTGGTAAAAGGCCTGTATTTATAAAATGCCTTCTAGGTTCTACAATATTTAGTTGGGCCTTTTTGGCCTGGATGACAGCAGCAATGTAGCGTGGCATGGAGTCTATCAGTCTGTGGTGCTGCTCAGGTGTTATGAGAGCCCATGCTGGTCTGTTAGTGACCTTCAGCTCAGTGCGGAGCGGTAGGGAAACCCATTTCAAACATGGAAACGAGTCCGGCTACTGAACCGAGTAGAATTCTGATGACATCACATCGGTGCGCGAAGGTGCGGGTTCCAACCCAAAGGAGGAGAGGGAGAGAGGAGGTAAACAGCGAGTGGATCACAGGGACTGAACTGATGTTTTTGAGCAAAATTGCGGTAAAAATGGCTGTTTGTCCTCATTATGAAGTGTCCCCCCCCCCCCCCACGGTTTAGACTAGGGCCCGACCGATATATCGGCCGGCCGATATTATCGGCCGATATAGGGGTCATTAACTCTATCGGCTATCGGCCAAAAAGACGGCTGATATGGCCGATATAGCGCTACCTATCCAGCAGATGGCGCCAGCTTTATGAACTCATGTTGTGGGCTCCACGGAGCAGCAGAGTCAAGCAGAGACGAGATGGTGATGAGGAAGTAGAAGGTAAGTCTTCAGTTTTAAGCATATTTGTTGTGTCAGTGGTAAGTTGAACGGTAAAATAAGCAATGACAAAAGTATGTTTCCCCTCAACATGCTTCCTAAGTTTATTGTGTGCCTCGTGGGCTCGTATTGAAAAGTTAACCTGAAAAATAAAAACTGCCGCAGCATTACGCTCTATGCAGAGCTCACGCTGCTTCCCCTTTAGTCATGCAGGGCAGTAAGTAAGTAACATTGGCCTTTTTCTGGTAGACATTCTGGAATATTCTCAGACAATTTCCTCCGCTCTTCTTCAGCAGTCTTTTCAAACTCACGCGGTTCACCCGCGGCTCGTGAAAAAAATAGTGCAGACACCGAAACTATCGCTGCATGGCGCGGGCTGGAGAATAGGATAACAAGGGCGACGAATGAAGGCGGTCCCCGTTTCGCGGCGCTTCGGCGGCACACGACCGTTGTCGCAGCTGAGGACGGGCGAGGGGGGGTTGGCAACAAAGCAATGAAACGCTGGACTCCCCCCTCCTCTCCCTAGCTGGGAGAGGAGGGGGGGCGGTAATACGAGAAAATAAACATTCCTCTCTACAACAGAATAAGTCTATTGTATTTTTCAGCCTTATATTTTACATAAGGCTTATACATTGCCACATACTAGTCATTTAACATATCTTATTTTTATTTTCCTAATACCGTCGGCTTTGGAAAGGATCAAAACACAAAAGTGTAAAACTCAAAAGTATTTTAATGCCAAAAATCAGGTGACAGAAATAAAATCAGGTAGCTAGGACGCTGAAACCAGCAGAGTATGACTGAAACTGAACCGTATGCACTGAGGAGTGAGAGATGACAGAGGACTAGTTATGAGGAGGAGCTGGGAGTGGGAGCAGAGGACAGCAGGGGAACATGGGAGGAACTATAAATGAAAATATTTTTAAAGAAGAAAGAATCCTAAAAGGGAAAGAAGAATAACTACAAAAAAAACCCTGACAACAAACGGAGTAGAAAATTCAGTGAAAGGAAAAAAAAGACTTGAATACTAAATGAGAAAACCTGAACAGCTGGGGAACCAAACAAAAACAGAGCCATTGGTTTTGAGCCACAATGTCTGATATCATTTATTTACATGATAATTTTTAAACTTTTAAGTATAAAAAAGCCACATTTAATGTATTTTACTTTGTCTTAGTATCAACAGATATATAACTGTACTTTTATGCTGATTGTTTTATTACAGATGGAAAAAGAGGGTCGTAGTAAGGTGTGGGCCTACTTCACTAAAGATCCATCCGGTGATGTCATCTGCAGCATCTGCTCATCTTCAGTAGTAGTTTGTGTGTTCTGTTGTTTTTGAGATTGCAAAATAAATCTTATTTGCATTACTTGGAAACCCTAGTGAGTTATTGAGACAGTTCTTTGGTGTGTAATATAGAAATAAGTTAGCATCAAAAAGGCAGAGAATGAAGGGTTTAATCTTAAGAACATTTGTATTTATTTTTTTGTGAGGGAGATTTATCGGACATTTATCGGCTATCGGCCTTTGTTAAAAGTTTTATATCGGTATCGGTCCCAAAAAAAGCATATCGGTCGGGCCCTAGTTTAGACACGGCGCTCATGCAGGTGTCTCTTTCTGTTCCAACGCTGCTGCACGCAGTATTTTTAATTTACTGAGCCAACAATTTATTTTTACTCAGTAACAGATATGATTTAAAATGTAGCGACTTACAATTCTTTTAACAAAACTTAAGTAAAAGTAAAAGTACAGCTTTAAAAAATGACTTAAAAGTATAAATATACAAAAAAAGCTACTCAATTACAGTAACGTGAGTAAATATAATTCGTTACTTTCCACCTCTGGATCCTGGTGTTAGTGCGCAAAACTAATGTGATCTCGGAGAAAGTCAATGCACGGTATGGGCAAGTTTAAGCCCAAAAATTGGATTCACTGAGGGACTGGAACGATCAGTTAAAGACTGAAAGGCAGAGAGAAAATTATCTCTGCCTGACCCCAACAATTCTTTCAATCTGAATCTGGTGCCCTGGTAACCTTAAACTGCGAGAAGTTAAATCCCCCACGAAGGAATGCAGACAGATGCTGTGAAAACCTGACCATGGATTGGTGGACTTATCCTGGCGAGGACATCAACTGAAGGAGTCAATGTACTCTTCACTCTCCCTCGATCTCCCCGCCACCTGTGATCCAACAGTGAACGAGTGCCTCTGAAGATGGTTGCTCTCTCTGGTGGAGAACAGGGTCCCAGACCCCCTGCCATCCCATAGGGCTTTGGAACCAACGTCATTGAGCAATGCATTGTGGTTTTGCTGCGCCATCTTTATTGCCCACAAACCAAAACAAACGAGAGAAGTGGTAGAGAAGAAGGTAACCAATCATGCTTAAAATCAGCTCCAAAGAGAAAGGAATATATCGAGACAAATTGCGTCCGGATGACAAAAAAAGACACAGAAGATCGAGTGTCTTGGAAATGTGGACCCGTATGAGCTACGGCAATGGCAAAGAGACCCAGACGATCTACCCCCTTTGTCCTTCCCAGATATATTTTCGTATGTGGTCTGTGGAATCGGTGCCTACACCGCAAAACAGTTTCAGAATTACAAGTCTTTGGAGGCGCACATTCAGTTCACCAATGGCTGGGTTCACGATTTGGATATTTTTAAGCCTCGTCATTGCGAATATGTGATCATTCATGCAAAGGTAAGTCACTTTTACAACTTTCACTACAACTTCATTAGTAACGATCAATCAAAATTCTGATAACTTTGCGAATCCAACTCACTCTGAAACAAGTTGCTACTTTGTAGCTGATTTGTGTTCTGTGATAATAAAAATATAAATCTGAATTTAGTTTCATGCACTTATTGATGGATTTCAGAAACCCCTAACCACATTATATATTCATAGCTCACTTAAAGCTGAAATTTAAATAGAACTAGATGCTTATTTTCTATTGAAAGTTATGACATCCTTACATTATGCCAGTCCAATATTCCCCCCAGTATAAACGCCAATTTTCTAAACACATCCATTGTTACATAAATAAAAGACTAAAAAATAGCATACATTTGTGTTGCCCTGGCCTTATTCGAGTTAATGCCATGACATTTACAGTGGGGCAAAAAAGTATTTAGTCAGCCACCGATTGTGCAAGTTCTCCCACTTAAAATGATGACAGAGGTCAGTAATTTACATCATAGGTACACTTCAACTGTGAGAGACAGAATGTGAAAAAAAATCCATGAATTCACACGGCAGGATTTTTAAATAATTTATTTGTAAATCAGGGTGGAAAGTAAGTATTTGGTCAATAACAAAAATTCAACTCAATACTTTGTAACATAACCTTTGTTGGCAATAACAGAGGTCAAACGATTACTATAGGTCTTTAGCAGGTTTGCAAACACAGTAGCTGGTATTTTGGCCCATTCCTCCATGCAGATCTTCTCGAGAGCAGTGATGTTTTGGGGCTGTCGCCGAGCAACATGGACTTTCAACTCCCTCCACAGATTTTCTATGGGGTTGAGGTCTGGAGACTGGCTAGGCCACTCCAGGACTTTCAAATGCTTCTTACGGAGCCACTCCTTTGTTGCCCGGGCGGTGTGTTTGGGATCATTGTCGTGTTGGAAGACCCAGCCACGTTTCATCTTCAAAGCTCTCACTGATGGAAGGAGGTTTTGGCTCAGAATCTCACGATACATGGCCCCATTCATTCTGTCCTTAACACGGATCAGTCGTCCTGTCCCCTTAGCAGAAAAACTGCCCCAAAGCATGATGTTCCCACCCCCATGCTTCACAGTAGGTATGGTGTTCTTGGGATGCAACTCAGTATTCTTCTTCCTCCAAACACGATCAGGGGTGGACATTAACTTCAAAACCAACCGGCCAGCCGGGCCGGTAACTCTGAATATTTACCGGCCCTGCCAAGAATCTACCGGCCCCACTGGTCAGCCGCCAAAACGAGTCAAAATAACAACTGAACCGTTTTAAATGTAACAAACCTTTATTTTGTACACATTCACAAACATAATAACGTATTCAAGTTTGAATTTGTTTGTTCCCTCAACAAAACACGATTTTGTCGTCGCATACTTCCGGCATACAACGCAGTACATCACCAACGCCGCTTTGCTGTATTCAAGCCATTGACTGTGTTCGAGATGAGCCAGTTCTGCGCAGACTAGACCAGCAGTGATCGGCGAGCGGTGCATGCCGGTTAGATTTGTGTCCGAATTGACCCGACTTGCTCTGACGTCATGCATACGTAGGCATCGATAACCTCGTGAGATCAAGGCGGCCGCAGATTTTGGAGCAAGGCGCTGCAGTTGCTCTCTACCGGCTGCAAAACCTAGAGGATGATGGGAAACGCCTGGCTCTCACCTGATCTAAGATCTGATTGGTTCACATTTTGATCCAAACATTCGGTGGTAGAACATGAAATGTTAGTTGGTCACATGTATTCTGTAAATCATGTTACGTTGATGATAACAACAATATAGGCCATAAGGAGAAATGTGTTTTGTGTTCTTTTGTCACGTTTCCTATGAGCACACTGAACAGCTGATAACCTTTACTTATTATTATAGTCATGTTTTCATATAGAATATATGATATCCACACGCGCGTGAGGATGTGTTTCTGCTGCTAACAGGCACCAGAATTAAAATTGAACAAGTGTGAATGCTAACGCGATATCTTCATCCATCGTCACCCCCGAGCTACACATGTAGGGAAGTCCAAGAGATTCAACTGGCAGAAACAACTGGTTCACAGCACACACTCTCACTCACTCACTCACTCACTCACACACACTCTCACTCACTCACTCACTCACACACACTCTCACTCACTCACTCACTCACTCACTCACTCACACACACACACACACACACACACACACACACACACACACACACACACACACACACACACACACACACACACACACACACACACACACACAGAGAGAGAGAGGAAAAGAGCTGAGGAAATGGAGGACACCAAGTAATTAAAAGAAAAACTATAGCTGAGCCGAGGCGCGCCTCGAATGGGGCGCGTCTGATCTGAACTGAGGAGCGGCGAGCAGCGGCCGGACTTCGTGAGCGATTCGCTTCGGGCGCTTCCGCGGCCGGTGTGTCCCCGGCGTTAAACGCCGGCTTTCAGCCACTCCCCCTGCTTCTTCCGTCTGCTCTCGTCTGTTTTCCAGGCGAGCCGCTACTCAACTCAAATACGGCCATTCTCCGCGCCTCCCGTCTTCTTTAAACCGCCAAGAATCATTCCACCTACGCACACGCTTCTCTGCTTCATACCGTTTTGAACTGTCTCGCTTCTCCTCACCAGTTTTAAAGCGTTTTGCTGGAGATTTCATCAAGAAATCCAATCCCTGTGGTGGCGCGATCTTCCTGCGTGCTTGTGTGTTTCTAGCATGGTTCCACTTCGTCTTTAATAGTGAACTTATAGTTCACGTGACAATAACTAGAATCGTGCAGGACGTGCACGAATCGTACAAGTGCAGTACGTGGCTAGAGGTTCACGCGCGCGAAACGAAAACGGCAGCTTCCTACAGGGCGGGGCCATGACGTAGGTGAAAGCCGGTGTGTAAATGACAAATAAAGCTTGGGCGCCACCCGGGCGGTAAGTCGTCAAGTATTTACCGCCCGACGAGAAAATTTAGCGCCATTGGCGCTCGGGCGCTTTAAAGGTCCACCCCTGACGATGAGTTGAGTTTATACCAAAAAGTTCTACTTTGGTTTCATCTGACCACATGACATTCTCCCAATCCTCTGCTGTATCATCCATGTGCTCTCTGGCAAACTTCAGACGGGCCTGGACATGCACTGGCTTCAGCAGCGGAACACGTCTGGCACTGCAGGATTTGATTCCCTGCCGTTGTAGAGTGTTACTGATGGTGACCTTTGTTACTGTGGTCCCAGCTCTCTGCAGGTCATTCACCAGGTCCCCCCATGTGGTTCTGGGATTCTTGCTCACCGTTCTCATGATCATTTTGACCCCACAGGATGAGATCTTGCGGGGAGCCCCAGATCGAGGGAGGTTATCAGTGGTCTTGTATGTCTTCCATTTTCTGATAATTGCTCCCACAGTTGATTTTTTCACACCAAGCTGCTTGCCTATTGTAGATTCACTCTTCCCAGTCTGGTGCAGGTCTACAATTCTTTTCCTGGTGTCCTTCGAAAGCTCTTTGGTCTTGGCCATAGTGGAGTTTGGAGTCTGACTGTTTGAGGCTGTGGACAGGTGTCTTTTATACAGATAGTGAGTTCAAACAGGTGCCATTAATACAGGTAACGAGTGGAGGACAGAAAAGCTTCTTAAAGAATATGTTACAGGTCTGTGAGAGCCAGAGATTTTCCTTGTTTGAAGTGACCAACTACTTATTTTCCACCCTGATTTACAAATAAATTCTTTAAAAATCCTGCCATGTGAATTCGTGGATTTTTTTCATATTCTGTCTCTCACTGTTGAAGTGTACCTATGATGTAAATTACTGACCTCTGTCATCATTTTAAGTGGGAGAACTTGCACAATCGGTGGCTGACTAAATACTTTTTTGCCCCACTGTATGTGGTTTCTCTGTTGCAGGTACTGCACTCCCAAAGGCTCAATGAACCGGCGCTGCTTCCATGGGTCATTGTGAGTGTCACCGGCAAGGTTGAATCTGCCCACTGCACCTGTATGGTTGGAGTAGCTGAGAGCTGCACTCAAGTTGCAGCTCTTTTGTTTAAAGTTGAAGCCACCGTGCGGATCCGTGGTGCACGGACAGTTACAGGTGAGCCAGCCTACTGGGTTTTGCCTGGCAATTTGTCCAAGATACACCCTGAGGTTGGCCATAAAATTGACTTCACCACTTCAACAGCCAAAAAAATGGCAATAGCTCAACAAATAGACACACAGTCGTTAGTGAAAGCTAAACGAATCAGGCCTCCAAAACCTAAGATCCCACCTGCTAATATGGAGGGCTTGTCGCCACTATTAGAATTGCTGCTAGAGCACAGCAAGGCTGTTGGTTTATCTGGAATGGAAAAATATCACAAACATTACACTGTACAGTAACCTACATTGCCTCAGTCTTTGGCATCGTTGCACCAAATAAACCAAACAGTCCTTTGACCTCCCGGACCTACAGCTTTACTACAAAAAGCACCTGACAACTGCAGCAGTGACAGAAAAGCAGGCTGAAGCAATTGAAGAACAAACACAACTTCAGAACAAGAGTCCAAACTGGTTCAAATGGCGTGCTGGGAGAATCACTGCTTCAGTCATGCATGCAGTGTTTGCCACAAGTTGAGCAACACCAGCCATCACGGTAACCGGTGTAGCGGTAAACCCCGGTAAAAAAGTTGACAATAAAAATAACCGTATCTCGGAGGATTACCGTGGCCGCGGTTTAGGCGAGGTGGGCTTTACCAGCCACCGTCGCTTCTGCTGAAGTTGCAGCGCACGTGCCTTTTTTAGTTTGCAAACAAATCTTTGAAGCTGAAATAATGGCCGAAGAAGGAGACGGCAGCGCCCAGGACATCCATCAGCCCTCAAAGAAGAGTAAATCGGAAGTATGGGCATATTTTGGATATCTGAAAAATGCTGAGGGACAGTTAATAGAAGACGGCTATCCTGTTTGCAGAACGTGCAGGAAAAAAAGTGTCTGCAAAGGGCAGCAACACTTCGAATCTAATGCCACATCTGCGTGACCATCACCCACAACTCTACAGCCAGTGCAAGGTAAGTTAACATTAGCATTTTAGCTTAAATGCATGACGTGAGGACTTTAGGTTGAGGGAGAATGCAACGAGTCACTATAGACTGCAGCCGTAGCGAGCATTTAAACCGTGTCATGGATGCCCTCATATTAAAATAATGTTATGCATTATGGCTCCCATTGTTAGGTAAAAACTGATTGTCAAACGGAGTTATCTCACCCTTACTGCTTGAGGTGCTTATTTACATTTGAATGTTTGCTTCAGGTACTTGTGTTCTATTATAGAGGCCAAACCAGCCAAACCGGGGGGACCTGCCCTGGCTAAGAGGCCCAGAGACTCATTGAGCTATTATCTGAAGAATCCCTTTTGTCTGCTGTGGATTCCTTAAGGTTGGTTTATGCTTGACGCGTCCGCGAGGTCTGCACGGCTCTGCGTGGAAAAGTTGCGTCATTTTGCGTCATTTTAACAACCACGCCCCTCCACCGCGTCTCCGCACGGCTCAAGATTTCCGCAACGCGCACCTCGGAAAATTTCTAACCACGCGGACGGACGGACGCGGAAAAACATGGCGGACCGGCAAGAATTAGTATGGCAGAGGTTCGTAAATACAGACTTTTGTATGCTTCAGCTCTCAGAGATCACCATGATCAACATGTTGTTAATAATTCTTGGAGAGAAATAGCTCGCACTGTCGGAAAAGACGAGGACGCTGTTAAAAATGCTGAAATGCCGTGTTGTAAACAGTAATTTCTACTTCTACTATGGTGTAGTGTTGGATGCATGCCGTAGAGCTCCATGCTGCCCCGTTCAGTTTGGGAGAATATTGGCTCATCGCAGAGACGAGCCGCACAAACCATAAACGCTGCGAGTTGTGAAGCGCGTTCCATCCGCGAGCCGCATCACCGCGCGGAAAGTGAATGCGTCAAGCATAAACCAAGCTTAAGGCCAAGGGAGTTTTTGAGGAATGTATGGGTGTGTGTGTTTTTGCCAATAAATACTCACCGGAGTTTTCAACTCAGTGTGAGAGGAAAATGGTTACACGACTGGTATGGACTGATTCCTCTTCTCACCCTTTGCAAAGTATCTCACTTTGCAAAGTATGTGTTTGTGGTATGTTTAAGGGCTGTTTACAATTTACCAAATCATGAATCTAATCCCTCTGGGTGTGCTTAGAATTTCTTTGAGGAAATATGGGAGTAATATAGAAATTACCCAACACCCATGGCGCAGATTAGTTGGTCGCCACTGCTCACCGCGTTATTATGAATTTAATAATGATTACTGCTTGATGACATTTTCCCTAATCTGCAATGATATATCATATTAACTTGAAGGACACAAACCAAGGACAATATTTTCCTGATATAGAGTTTTTTTTAGTTGTCTGAAACGGTAACACATTTCTGACACTATAATTAGTACATTTAATACCCTCAAAGCGATCAACAATGCATAGTTATAATGAAATATTGGAATTAATGGCAAATATGCCTTGAACTTCCTTTAAAATGCCCTGTGAGATAATTGATTTTTAGCCAATCCTTTTCTTTTGATTTAGCAAAAAAAAAAAAAAAGGTATAGGCTAACTCATCGTAAGTATATTGATATGAATAGTTAATAATGATAATGATTCATAACAATAATGACATGGATATATTTTTTTATATATATTTTATTTTTGTTTACAGAGAGGAGCAATGAGACAGACAGCGAGGCAACGGAGTACCGCTACTGGATCATCAGTGACACAGACACTTGAGCAAGCATTCCAAAAACAGACCGATTATGAGCCTGCATCCCAAAAGGCTCAAGAACTGACTGCAGCCATCGCCTATTTGACAGCAAAAGACATGATGCCTTTCCGGATAGTCGAGAGACCTGGCTTTCTGAGGATGATGAAGGTTGCCGTACCTCATTACAAAGTGCCTACACGCAATTATTTTTCTAAGACTGAAATCCCAAAAATGCACAACGCAGTCAAAGCTGATGTTAAGAAGAGTTTGGCTCAGGGTGAATTCCTTGCTGCCACTACTCACCTCTGGACCAGTGAAAGTGGAAGAGGGGGTGGTCCACCATACATCAGCTTTACAGTTCATTATCTCACCCCAGACTGGCAACTGGAATCACACTGCTTAGAAACCCAGTTTTTTTCCAGAAGTTCACTCTGCTCAAAATATTGCAGAGTTTTTTGAAAATATGTTGGAGGAGTGGGAGATAAACAAGACAGATCTGGTCTCCATAACCACAGATAATGCAACCAACATGACCAAGGCCTTTGAAGAGTTTCCAGATGTGTGGCTTAGATGCTATGGTCACAGTTTGAACCTGGCCATCTCAAAGGCTCTGAAAATACAGAGAGTTGAAAGAGCGGTAAGGACCTGTCGTCATCTTGTCCAAAGCCCCCTTCAGACAGGCCATGAAAAACGGAAATGTTCAGGACTCTGTCCGTAAGACCTTTGTGTCTGAATACAAACATCCGGATAAAGTTTTCCGTAATTAAACCGGTCTGGACTTGTCATGGACAAGGTGGCTGCTTCAGACTGGTGAGGTCGAGTTCCGGACAGGGAGGAGGGGGAGGGGACCGGGGGACGCTGTGCACATCCTGTAGCATGCGGCGAACCATGGCAGCTCGCCTCCTACGGTACTGTCTAGACGCGCGACGGAGCGCTTCACACCGTTTTCGTGATTACTTTAACCATTGAGCTTCATCATCCAGGTCTCTTATGCGTTTTTGTGTGCGCGGAATTATGCTCAACACAAGTCCGATCAGTGTGAGGAATTCTATCTCTTCGTCGGCCATGTTTGACTGAATGGCTTTGTTTGGGTAAATGACGCATGTACGCCCGCCGCACCATGTTTATGCAATAACTGTTTACAGATGCACTTTGCTCAGAGACACGAGTAACTTTATCAGCCATTAAGCCAGTCCTTGACCACATCACTGGTGATGTCCTGGAGGAAAATGAAGAGGAACCAGCTCCGACCAAGCAGATGAAAAAGGGAATGAGAGAAGACCTAAACAACCGGTACACAGAGCAAGCTAAAGATGTCATGCAGATGGCTTGTTTCATTGACCCCAGGTTCAAGAATAACTTCTTAGATGCCGCTGTGGATGATGTAGTTGACCTCTGTGTTCAGGAGGCCTTGAAGCTGACCCCTGTACAAGTCAGGCAGGAACCACAAAGCACCAGCAGTAACTCTACAGCAGCATCAGGAGGGAAAGACCTTGCTGGATTACTAAAAAAGATGACCTCAACAAGGCAGCAGCGATCTGAAGAGGGTTCAGGTCCAGCCACCCCAGAAGATAAAGTGAAGGAGGAAGTCAAGGTCTACATGTCTCTGCCTTCCATTCTAGCTGATGAGGGTCCACTGGTGTGGTGGAGGGGCCATGCATCAAAGCTTTTGTGTATCCCAGCAACTAGTGTTCCATCAGAGAGAACATTCAGTACCAGCAGGAACATTCTTTCCTCTCTTAGATCACATCTTAAACCAGACAAGGTTAATATGTTGACGTTTTTGCATTTCAACCTGAAGTAAATGGTCATGCATATAGTCATGATGCTGGTTGCTGGATGAAGCATCTAATTTGTTAAATGGTAAATGGCCTGTATTTGATATAGCGCCTTCTAGAGTCCTGGAACCCCCCAAGGCGCTTTACAACACAATCAGTCATTCACCCATTCACACACACATTCACACACTGGTGGGGATGAGTTACGATGTAGCCACAGCTGCCCTGGGGCGCACTGACAGAGGCGAGGCTGCCGAGCACTGGCGCCACCGGTCCCTCCGACCACCACCACCAGTAACGTGGGTTAAGTGTCTTGCCCAAGGACACAACGACAGCGACAGACTGAGCGGGGCTCGAACCTGCAACCTTCCGATTACGGGGCGAGCACTCAACTCCTGTGCCACCGTCGCCCCATGTTGATGATGAAGAGAAATATACAATTAGTTCCTTGCCATTGATTTGTTTACTTTTTTCAATGCCATTTATACTTGAACATTTGGATTTGATTACAGTGTAGTAGTTATTTTAGTCATTTGTTTAAAGTGGCCATTTATTTTAAATACATATTTTTAAGGTTGACTTGTACAGCGCTCAAGTCAAGTGTGGACTGGAGTTTTAGATTTTCATTTTGATAATGAAGAAAACAAGTATATGAGAAGACCAGTGGTTTTTCTTTGATTTGTTTACATATTGTTTATGTTTTGAATGTTTGGATTTGTATAATTTAAACCTGCACTACTGTAACATGTTCCAGAAAAATAAGCTGTTTGTTCCTTTACTTGTGAAAAGTTGCACTTTTGCTAAGGCTTTGTGTTATTTTAGGTTTAATAAACACTGTTAAACCTTTTCTAAACTATTTCAGTTTGTGTAGAACAGGACTATCAATGCTTTCTGAACATATGCAACAACCTTTTAAAAATACCGCGATAATACCGAAAACCGTGATCATTTTGGTCACAATACTGTGAGGTTACATTTTCACACCGTGGCAACCCTAGTCACCCACCTGGCAGGGTCTGACCCAAACCACAATTCCTGTTCTTTCACTGTGCAATTAAAAGCTTTTGCATATTTGCACCAAGCTGTCGTTGCATTACAACACACAAAAAATGTGAAACTATCATGTTGTCTTACTGTATATAGGGATGCACCGATACAGTACTGGTATCGGTGCCGATACAGATACTGATACCAGTATCGGTAAAAGTTAACAGATACCAGTAACTGATACCAATGCAGTTGCTTGAAAATGACTTCACTGTAACTTGTCATTTCTGTTCACCTAATATTTTAGTTTTGTGATCACTTATATTACTTTTTATCTACCTCACAATCTTTTCCTATTGAAAACAGAAGAAAATAAAACCTGTATTCCAATTCATTGCATTATTTTGTGTGGTAGAAGTATCTGTATCATAATCGATATCAGCGAGTACTCAGATCCAAGTATCGGTATTGTATCGGTTTGGAAAAAAGTGGTATCATTGCATCCCCACCTGGTCCAAACAGTTCTTTCCTTCAGGAGTTTAGAGACTTTCTATCCTCCACTGTGAAGCTGTCCAGACTGGTGATTGTTGGTGACTTTAACATCCACGTTGATGATCCCTCCGATCTCTTTGCCATGAATTTCTCCAGCCTTATGGACTCCTTCGGCTTTACCCAGCATGTTTCTGGCCCCACACACACCAGGGGGCACACTCTAGACCTTGTTTTTACCCTGAGTCTAAATGCTGACAGTGTTTGTCCTGAGGACGTTTATATTTCAGATCACCATTGCATTTTCTTTAACTTGTCAGTTTCTGCGTCCCCACCTCCTGCTCGCCGTATGGTTAGTTCTCGTTTTCTTAATGAGAGCACAGCTAGCAATGTTTCTGCTGCTTTTTATCCACCCTGTTCTTCTGATAACGACCCAGATTCCTTAACTTCTCAGTTCAACGAGCACTGCCTCTCCATTCTGGACAACATCTGTCCTGTCAGAACCAGATCAGTTCCTGCAGTGAACCCTACTCCCTGGTTTAATGACAGCCTTCGCAGCCTGAAGCACCAATGCAGAAAAATTGAGCGTTTGTGGAAGAAAACCCATCTCCACGTCCATCTGCTGCACCTAAAGGATCTTCTGACATCCTTTAACTCTGCAGTCAGAGACGCTAGGGTTTCCTATTTCTCCAACCGGGTGTCCCAGAGCAAAGGGAACCCCAAGGTGCTGTTTAACACCATCAGCAGCATCGTCTCTCCTGCCTCTCCTACAGCCTCCATCCACTCTGTTGCAGACTGTGAGAACTTTCTGTCTTTCTTTGTGGACAAAGTCAATAAGGTTAGATCTAGCATCTCTCCTTCAGCCTTATCGCTGCCTCTCCCGACTCCAACCAGGCCCATCATCCTAGAAAGCTTTGCTGCTGTTTCTTTGCCTGAGTTAACCAAACTAGTTAACTCTATGAAGACCTCTGCATGCCCCCTCCACATCTTACCCTCATCTTTGTTTAAAAGTGCTTTTCAGTCCATCGGTCCCAGCGTGCTCTCTATAATTAATGCTTCTCTGGTCTCTGGTCAGGTCCCTGCTTACTTTAAGAACGCTGTAATCCACCCGCTTCTTAAAAAACCGAGTCTCGACCCCTCTCTCCATAGCAGCTTCAGACCCATCTCTAAACTTCCGTTCATCTCCAAGATCTTAGAAAAGGTTGTGGCTAAACAACTCACAGCTGCTCTTGATGAACATAACATCTATGATAGCTTCCAGGCAGGTTTTCGTAGAGCTCATTCTACTGAAACAGCTCTTCTTAGGGTCTCTAATGACCTTCTGACTCACAGTGATGCAGGGGACTGTTCTGTTCTGGTCCTGCTGGACCTGACTGCAACCTTTGACACTGTTGACCATCACCTGCTACTGGAGAGGCTGAGAGACTGGGTAGGCCTATCAGGATCTGCTCTGGAGTGGTTCTCCTCTTATCTCTCTGAGCGCTCCTTTTCTGTGGCCGTCTCCATGTTTAGGTCCTCCACCACCTCTCTTACCCATGGTGTCCCACAAGGTTCTGTGCTGGGGCCTCTGCTCTTCCTCCTCTATCTGCTTCCTCTTCAGCACATCCTGAGCTCCTTCAAAGGAATCTCCTACCATCTTTATGCAGATGACATCCAACTGTACATCTCCTTTAAGCCCCATGAGATGTCTAAGCTGCAGCTGTTACACGCCTGCTTAGACTCTATCAAAGCCTGGATGGTGGGAGCTTTCTTCAGCTGAATGAAGATAAGACTGAGATCCTCATCTGTGCCCCAGACAAGCTGGTTCCCAAAGTCAGAGACTCTCTTGGTCAGCTTGCTTCCCACACCAAACCTTCCGTCAGGAATCTTGGCGTGACCTTTGACCCAGCTCTCACCCTGGACTCTCATGTCAGTTCTCTTGTTGGCTCTTCCTTCTTCCATCTCAGGAACGTTGCTAAGCTGACTCCCATTCTGTCCCGCTCTGAACTTGAGACAGTTCTCCACACCTTCATCTCCTCACGCTTAGACTACTGTAACTCTCTTTTCACGTGTCTGAGCAGAACCTCCCTGAACCGTCTACAGGTGGTTCAGAACGCCTGTGCTCGGCTTCTGACCAAGTCCTCCAAACACCCCCACATCACCCCGCTTCTCCTCCAGCTTCACTGGCTGCCAGTCAACTTCAGGGTTCATTTCAAGATCCTGGTTCTGGTCTATAGGGCCTTACATGGACAAGCACCATCTTACATTGGTGATCTTCTTAGTCCCTACACCCCCAGCAGGTCCCTGAGGTCCAGTGATCAAAGCCTACTGGTTGTGCAGCACCAGGCTAAAGGTCAAAGGTGACAGATCATCTGCTGCTGTGGCCCCCAGACTCTGGACCTCTCTCCCCCTGAGCCTGAGATCAGTGGACTCAGTGGTCTCCTTTAAAAAGCAGCTGAAGACTCACCTGTTCAAGCTGGCTTTTGTATGACCTTCTTCACCTCTCTCTCTTTATTCTGCTCTCCCCACCTATTCCACCTTCCTCAGGATCCACTGATTTCCCTCTTTCCTGTTCACTCTCTCTCTTTCTTTAAATTTTTTCTTTTAAATCGCAATTGCTTATTTTTGCTCATTTTAAATATATTTTTAAACATTTTCAAAACGCTTTTTTTCTATTTTTACAATTTTTATATTTTTTGTTTTTGTGAAGCGCCTCGTGATTTTTATCTTGAGAGGCGCTATAGAAATGATATTTTCTTCTTCTTCTTCTATATTATTGCTTATCAAGGATGAAGGGATAAGTTCTTGATTAGCATTCAGTGAATCTTGAGTTGAATAAAAATAAAAGAAGAAAATCTTTAAATGTTTTGCTTTATTCTAATTATTTACAAAGCACAAAAGCAGATTAGTTCATAAATAGTCATAATCTCATTAAGGTTTAATGCACAACTTATGTAAAATTGTGTGAATAAAAATCAGATCATTCAGTTAATCATTTAGAAAACATCCCTATATACACAGTGCAGCACATAAACATTTAACAAGAGCAGGTTTCATTGTTACCTGGTTTTACTACCACACTGGGACACATGTTCACCAAAATGCAGCAAACATTTACTATCTTGTCCAGAAGGGTGATCTCTTCACCCTCACATGGAATAAGTCCTCGGATTGGCATTGTGGTACGTAACATTTTGTATTTGTTGCGCAAGCTCCCGATGACTCGCTCAACGTGTGTTCTCAGGTGGGCTATAGCTCTTGTGGCATCAAGTTGACAAAACCTCTTGTAAATGAAGGGATCTTAACCTCTGCACACATAATTCCAGTCGTGCGTGACGGTCTGACTTTGAAGCAGAGACTTCAGAATGACCCATGTGGAGCGTTGGAATCCAGTCAGGATTTGTTTCATTCATTTCAAAGGCAGGTTTACCTGCAATAATGCAAAGAAAGATTAACGTGTGTATGAAATATAAATACTTTTTAAAAAATCAATTAATCTTCTGGTTATTTGTTCTAATTTTCTTTGACCTCACACCATTATTATTTGTGTTGTCTAGAGTTTTTCTTTTGTGTTTCAGAAAAACAAAAACTATCTGTTTACAATTCGTAGACCAAAGGCCTAAGACCGTGCCTGCAGAAGCAAACGGGATCTAAAAACAACAACTCCGAGCGCATCGAAAAATACCAAAGATAAAAGGAGGAATATGAGCGGTTATGTGGAACATACCAGGATAAAACTGTCTGGAACACACTAGAAGATATTTGGTGATGGTAGAGAACTGGAGATCCACTCGTCTCACAGCTGCAATCCAGGCTAGCCGTCTTCTTTTGGTTACATCGGACACATGTGCTCCCTCACGTTGCTTCCAGGCAGGGAAGGAATAAAAAGATAGCCCATTTTCAAGCTTATTACCTTCCCGGTCGTGCGACCCAACATTACAGCCTACTACACAGCAAGTCCTACCCATTGCTGATGTTATAAGGGTGCCATCCTGCTGCTATCCGTTTGTTCCTCAGTCCTCGGTGACAAGAAAGATGGCGTTACCAGGGCGCGCCCCCCTCGTGCAATGTCACACTCCAAAGCCCCATTAGAGTCTCATGTCGTGTGAACTGTTGATGTTCGTGCTTATATGTTTGAGGTGTTTTGCATAGCAAAGTTAGCCCGTGTCGAGAGTAACTCTGAAATGCCTTTTTGTCCCTCTCCCCCATTTATCCTCATGTAACCCTTTTCTATCTAACTGAAATGAGCGCCTTGAATGGCAGCTCTCGTGGTCTGCCTGCATCGGTTTGGTTCTACATGTTTTGTGTGTGTAACCTCGCTCAGGCTGAACTGCGGAGTCAAATTTCTGTGCTTCGGGACGCTGGGGCACTGACGATAAAGCTGATTCTGTAAATGGCAGGAGGAAACGATCGTGACAGTTTTTTAAACTGTCTGTCAAATGAAAACATGTCTCAGCATGTAGGTGTTGTCTCTGTACCTGCTTGTAACTTACATTGATAATAACGTGTTAAATTAAGGCTCATCCAGAAAATAAAACCTGGCGCAGCTACCTGGGCACCAGATTCAGTGGAGTAATGTTTTTGGACGGCTACTTTTAACTATTACTTGATTATAAATATGTTGCAGTAGTGCTAATCTTACTTAAGTGATATATTTTCAGCATATTTTGAGCTCATTTGTTTCCTTTGAAGTCGAAGAGATCTACGATGGGCTGCATGGTGGCGCAGTGGTTAGCACTGTTGCCTCGCAGCACGAAGGTTGCAGGTTCAAAAACTCGGCTCGGCTGCGGCCTTTCTGTGTGGAGTTGCGTGTTCTCCCCATGCATGCGTGGGTTTCCTCCAGGTACTCCGGTTTCCCCCACAGATCACAACATGCCCTATAGGTTATAAATTGTAAGTCGCTTTGGATAAAAGCGTCTGCTAAATAAATAAACATAAACGATGACGACTGTAGACAATTTCTGAAAATACCGACTTCTATCATCCTAGGAACCACACACACACACACCAGTACCTGTGTCCATGCTGATGAAGCAGTCCCAGCTGATGGATGATCCTGAAGTGGTAGCAGGTTTTCTTTAGCCGTGTTTAGCTAACAGCTGCAATAGAAACAAAGCAGGAGAGCTGATTAAGATGCTGCTTCAGAACAACGCAGGCAGGGGCGCCGTAAAGCGGTGAAAGATTAGGAAGATTCTAAGGGCCCACAGCTGTCAGGGGCCCAAAAACGTTTCAAAGTCGAATAAAAAAAATTAAGTTTAAAAATCATTAGTACTTTACTTTGCAGTATTTTTTCTCATTTAAGACATTAAACAAACAATCTTTTAGTCTTTATGAAATGTATATTTATTCAGAGGTCCCTACTTTATTTTGACTAATTAATTTTAAATTACTGTGAGATTATTACTGTGAAGCACCTTTTTGAAGGCACCATACAAGAAAAAAACCCTCTTCTTCTACTAAACACCTTGAAATGAAATGTTTCAAATCTGACTGAATTATGGGAGGTTTTACAAGATGTAATTTGTCTATGTAGCTTTTAGAACACAAACCAAAAATCAGTCATTTCCAAATAATTCACCAGAGAGCAAAAATGAAACAAAAGCTATTAAAAATTGTAATAAATAAACTTAATATAACATTGAACACAATAAAATATGATGATGGAGAACTACAGCTAATATCCTGCAGGAGTCTGTGCTGCATTTTCCCTGTTGTGCATTAATTTTAATAACTGGGTTCAAAAACAAAGAAGTCACCTTGTGAGCAGTGAATCCTTCATTTTTGTCAGTCATACAGAAATACTTGATTTCAAGAGGAAAGACAGCTGAAAATGTAGTTATGTAAAGCTTTGACACAACATGGAAATTTAATTAGATATCCAAATTTGAATTTTATCATGAAATAAAATCTTAGAATAAATAAACACATTTTAAGAGAGTAATAGGGAAAAGGAGATCAACACCTTTCAGCATGTGCATTTCCTGCTTTTTCCAGCAGTGGTATTGCTAATTCTGTTGAAGGAAATTCACCGTTTAATGAGAGACAGCTGGTGAAAATGATATGTAAATAAGTAAGAATGCATGTAGACCTACATAATTAAGCAAAACTGAAACACTAATATAAAGTATATATATAATATTTTTTTCTCCCTTCGAATCTGGGAGGGTGGAACCCCAGCTCCAGCTATGGACGAGCCCCCAGGGGGCCCAACTTGATATTTTTTCATGGGGCCCAAAATCTCTGGCAGCCCCCCTGAACGCAGGAGATTAAAGACCCAATCGCTTTGGTTCTGATCAGCTGAGGACAGATCCAGTCTGGAAAAGACGACCTTTGGTCACCAGCAGGGGTGGACTGGCCTATCTGGCACTGTCCCGGTGGACCGCTTGCCCAGTTTGGGCCGTCCCGAACCAAGCCCCCGCCTCACGTGCGGTTATAGAGACAAGTCCGCCAGCAGCACACACAACACCCTGTCCCTCCCCCCACATATGGCGGGATAGACGAGTCGCGAGCAGCAACCTCCCCTGCCGAGGGCCGACGGTTCATAAAAATGCCAGGGCCAAATTTGGGTCCCAGTCACGGAGTAGAGCTAACCGCTTTTTCCTCCAGAGTCACATTCATGTTCGGGGCTTTTCCGTCGGAGTGTGAGCAGGATGGATGAGAGAGCGAGCAGCGATCCTGCATCATGACCAGCTCAGATGAGCGAGTCTGATAGAGGGAACCTCTTCAATCTGATGAAAGCAGCTAAACGAGCGCGTTTGTCAGAGAGGCCAAAGGAACAGCAGCAGAGCCAGAGGGCAGGAAGTCTAGAGAAAAGCTTTTCTGACCCATTACCTGCTTCTGGAGCTCCGATTGCCACGAAGACCGCAGAATATCTTCTCTGGTTCTGGAAAGAAGTCCACCAAGTTGTTGAGGAGGAGAAGAAAGTTTCCACAGCCTGGTGAGAAGATTTCTGCAGCAGCAGCAGTTAGTCGCTTTAGCCGATCAACTCTCCCAGAGACTCAAATATTCATTCACCTCACACACCAGAACAACAACAAGCTAGCGCTGCTAGCAGCTTCCGGGTTTCTTCTTCTTCTGTACAACCAACGTAAAGGTGCACTGCTGCCACCTAGTGGACACGACTCTGGATGAACAGCAAGAACCTGTGTGTTCAGTGTGTGACTAATAAAGCACACATACTAGTGACATAACCAGGCCAGACTTCTTCATGCAGGTCAATCTGACACTGATGTTGATATGAAGTCTATGAACTTGAGCCAATACTCCTAATTTATCCTGTGGTGTGCCAGAAAAGCATCAAGGCTGCAGGAGACGCAGGACTCTTATGTATCCTCTCTGAATAAAGTCTGTCCTCCCTGGCTCATATAATAATTTTATTATTATTAATATATTATTATTATTATTATTATTATTAAAGTCTATCCTCCCTGGCTCATATAATAATAATTATCATTGTTGCTGCCCCTTGGCATGAGAGGGTGCTCCTGCAGAACTACAAAGGCGGAGCTGCACCAGAGTCAGCCCCGCCAATTCACGCAAACTCAGCCTAGCCCACTGACTTCTTCTGTTATTGTTTTTCAACTTTATCGCAAACTAACCTGACCCACATGAATTACGGCTTTTTTTTTTTTTATTACCGTGTCCTGTCTGGCTGTGAAGCAAGCAGAATTGATGTCTGAATGCTGGTAACAAGCCTTACAGATTTACTCTCAGGTGGAGCATCAAAACGTCTGCTTTTAATGTCACGCCTGATACTTAAAACTTTATCGTTATTGTTTTCGAATGCTTTGTAATTCCGACCAGACATGGAGAAAGAGGTGAAAGAGAAAGGAAAAGAAAAGGTGGGAATGGGTGAAGAGTGTTCCACAAAAATAAACAATGAACAAGAGTCTGCTTCTAGACCTGCAGAAAAAGACAAAAAAAGCAAAAGGACAAAAAAAATGGGACACAACAACAATACAACAAGATCAAGCTATCACTGCGTCAACTTGATGAAGAAATATATAATCAACATTGCTTAACTGAAGAATCACACGATAATAAATCACAGTGCATTAAGTGCCCACCATAGTCTTAAGACATGTGTTTAACGTGCCCAAGCCCATACTTTTGAGAGCACCATGTGAGCACCTGTGTGTGTACACGCGCTTGTTTATTTAAGGTTTCTCTATAGGAGCGTCCAATAGAGAGTGTGAGGGACCACAGATCCGCCCCCCAAAGATGCGCAGGAGAAAGGGGGAGCTCCAAGTCCCAGAGATCCAGGCGCTGCCCCAGAACACAGGAACCTCAAGGAGACTGCAACGAGAAAGGCCCCCGCCCCCCTCGAGAGGCACAGAGGATCGCCCCGGGGGGCCACAACCAGCAGCCGGCAGAGTCCCTGGAGATATCAGCAGCAAGCCCACACGCAAACTCAGCCTAGCCCACTGACTTCTTCTGTTTTTGTTTTTCAACTTTATCGCAAACTAACCTGACCCACATGAATTACAGCTGTTACTAGTTTACAATTGTTAATGCTATGCTCTTTGCTCCAATTAAACAAGAAAATTATAACTTGCTACATGACAAAGCCTGAATATATCCCAAAATGAAAAAGTTTCTTTTAGCGAATATTCCATTTCCATTCCATTCCATGTATTTGATAAAGCACATTTAAAAACAGCATGTGATCTGACTAAAGTGCTGTACGGGGGTAAAAACATATAAGGTTAAACGAATAATATAAAAGAATAAAACAGCTAGAGCATAGCACAAAGAACCAAACAAGAGAAGTCAATAAAATCGGTAAAAGAACAGTGTAAATAAACCATCGATAAAATAGCTAGGCAGTAAAAACAAGTGAATAAAATTAAGTCTTTAAGTGAGACTTAAAAACCCCAATGGAGGAGGAGAGTCTGATATTCAGCGGGAGATCATTCCAGAGTTTCGGAGCGCAGACAGAAAAAGCTTGTTCACCACGGGTTTTGCAGCGTAGACGGGGAATCTGTAGTAGGTGTAGGTCACCTGAACGGAGAGTCCTGCCCGGCACATAAGGAGTAACTCGGATATGTAAGGTGGTGCTAAGCCATTCAGCGCCTTAAAAACAAACAATAACATTTTAAAACGTATACAGTAGTGCACAGGAAGCCAGTGAAGTCTTGCTAAAATTGGAGTCATGTGCTGCCGACGGCCAGTATTACCCCGGCTTTCCACAGGAGCCGTCAGCAGCACGTTACTGCAGCAGCACGTCATAGCTGCTGATAGGAACCGCTGTGGTCAACAGAACCTTTTCCACGGGAGCCGTCAGCAGCCATCAGCAGCGCGAGTCGGCCGCGTCTCTGGAGCAGCATGTCGCGGCCTTTACGCGCCGGTTCTATTTTCTACGCGCGACGCCTCTGAAACGGTTCAAGTTCGACATGTTTGGGGAAGGAAAGACAGGAAATCGGACGCGGAAATGGAGAGAAGCACCCGAGATTTTCAGAATAAAGAACGTACTGCTTTCCGGTTGCTTTACTTTAAAAAAAGTTACTAACTGTGCGTCCCCGTGAGAAGTTATCACCTAGCTAGCGGTCTCCTTTGTTTTTCAGGTCCGTATTGGCGATTATAAAACGGACAGAACATAAAACACAAACCATGTTGTAGTTTTCTCCTGCTTGTTGTTGTGTTTACTGACGAAGTCACTCGTGTGACTTCGTGCTCGGTCGGTGACAGCTGCTCTCCTGCTGCTTCGCGTCTCGTGGGAAGGGCCAAGCAGCAGCTTACGCGAGCAAGACGTGCTGCTGCAGTAACGTGCTGCTGACGGCTCCCGTGGAAACCCGGGGTTAGTCAGAAACCTTGCTGTCGCATTTTGTATCAGCTGAAGGTGAGATAATGTGGTTTTGAAATGCCAAACAAAATTGCATTGGAGTAATCCAACCTTGTGGTAATGAAAGCGTGAATGGTTGTCTCGAGGTGGCGCCGATTCAGAATGGGTTTTAGTTTGGAAAGACGTCTCAGCTGATAAAATCATGATTTAACCATGTGATTAACGTGAGGGTCCATTTTTAGAGCCACATCCACTTTAATTCCAAGAGACCCCAAAACTGTTCAGATGGGGCAACATTTAATTATAAACAGCCTTTTCCAACACGTTTGACAAGAAGGGGAGCTGTGAAATGGGGCAAAAGTTCCCGAGGACAGTTGGGTCTAGGCCAGATTTTTTCAGTAGTGGTTGAAGCACGGTATGTTTAAAAAAAGAGGGTATAATTCTCAAAACAAGGCTGGAGTTAATAATGTTGAGCACATAAGGGGCTACCACTGGAAGAACCTCCTGGAAGAGTCTGGCTAGTACAATGTCATCAGGACATCCTGATGGCTTCATGGAAAATATTAATCTCTCCAAGGCAGGCAGTGTGATCGGCTCAAAATGGTCAAAGCTTCCGGTACAAACAGATACGGGCAGCAGAACATCTCCGGGGGAAATTATTAGACTCCTAATATTGGAGACTTTGTCTAGGAAAAAACTTAAAAATTGGGAGCAGAGATCATCTGTGATTGCAACCGTAGGAGAGTAATCAGTTGACAAAACTGCATATCTGCCCATAGCCGCTCCAACAGAACCTGCGCACAACACCATTAAAGGCATTAAAGGCTATTGAATGGGTTCTGGTAGTCCAATGGTACGATCGTCTGATTTAAGTTTTGCTTTCCCCTCTGCTGATGCTGGTTCGACTCTCGGTGGGGTCGGCAGCAATCTATGTAGCCAACTGAAACATTTAATTTGCTTATATTTTAGTTGTAATGTTTATTTTCAGCAAAATATTTATGTCTCAAAGTTCTTTAAATTTGGTCGTTCCTAAACAGCATTTTGGTTGAAACGCTGCTCACAAATGGACTCACACTGGCTAACTAAACGAATAAATTGCAGATGTACTGCTTTTGACAGCAACACAGAATATGGCACAGAGAGGTCACAGTGAATCTGAATCTGACAACAGAGGGAATTTTTTTTAGAAATTCTTGAAGTCATTGCAAAACACAATCCTGTAGTAGCCAGGAAAATGAAAGGACCTGGTAATGCTAAATATACTAGCAATACGATCCAGAATGAAATCTTGCAGTGTTTAGCAGACATGGTGCGTGATACCGTTGTGAAGGAAGTGAAGAAGAGTGAGGTATTTTCAGTGATTGCTGATGAAAGCAAAGATCTGCAAATAAGGAGCAGCTGTCATTAGTTGTAAGATACTACTACAATAGTGCAGTGCATGAAAGCTTTCTTTGTTTTCAACATGCCGAACAACTGGATGCTGAGAGCCTGAGTGAAATGATGATTGGATGTTTGGAGAGCTATCCCTTACGAAAAAGAAGTATACTTTAAGTATCTAATTTCAAGTATACTTAAGTGTACAGAAGTTTATTTGCATACTTGTTCTTAAAGTTTACTTAGAAGTATACTCCTTGGGACTAAATTGGGCCACTAAAAGTATACTTGAAGTATACTACAAGTATACTTCAAAGTAATAATTTAAGTTTATTTGTAGTGTACTTCTGATATAATTGAGTATACTTTTCTCTTTGAAAGTATACTTAAAGTAACCTCACAAGTGTACTTGTAGTGTACTTCAGATATAATTGAGTATACTTTTCTCCTTGAAAGTATACTTATAAGTTTACTTGTAGTGTACTTCTGATATAATTGAGTATACTTTTCTCCTTGGAAGTATACTTAAAAGTAACAATATAAGTTTACTTGTAGTGTACTCCTGATATAGTTGAGTATACTTTTCTCCTTGAAAGTATACTTATAAGTTTACTTGTAGTGTACTTCTGATATAATTGAGTATACTTTTCTCCTTGGAAGTATACTTAAAAGTAACAATATAAGTTTACTTGTAGTGTACTCCTGATATAGTTGAGTACTTTTCTCCTTGAAAGTATACTTATAAGTTTACTTGTAGTGTACTTCTGATATAATTGAGTATACTTTTCTCCTTGGAAGTATACTTAAAAGTAACAATATAAGTTTACTTGTAGTGTACTCCTGATATAGTTGAGTATACTTTTCTCATTGAAAGTATACTTAAAAGTAACAGTATAAGTTTACTTCTAATAAAATTGAGTAAACTTTTGCCCTTAAAAGTATACTTAAAAATAAACTTTAAGTAACATTATAAGTTTACTTGTAGTGTACTTCTGAAATAATTGAGTATACTTTTCTCTTTGAATGTATACTTAAAATTATACTTAAAGTAATAATATATGTTTACTTGTAGTGTACTTCTTATAT